>NC_081825.1:255042040-255342040 GCF_030867095.1 Alligator mississippiensis
TTGTTAAACCTGGTCCCTGGTTCTTTCATGCTTTTGTGTAGAATAGGTTGGGGGTTTTTTTTACGCTAATTGCTGCACTAATAGGGTATCAAGCTGCACTGAACTCAGCCTGTCAGAAGTCAGTGGACAAAAAATAACTTTGACAATCATGGTGGCATAAACGGTATGAGGAGTTATCACCTCTACCAGGACTGTTCCATTCTCAGTCTTTCTTGTTTGTTTAATCTATGAGAGATCATTAATAAATCAAGGTGAGGTGTAGGGGCACAGGGCATTTGTTAGGTCATAGACAGCAGATTGTTGTGTCCCACCTAGACACTACGGGACAGATTTTCTACACAGTGTTTGATGCGAGTCATCTTGAATTCTCACCTTTATTATGGTTGGCCACCCTGAATGCAGGCCTTCATTTTATCTCCTTAGAAATGCAGCTAAATGAGGGAGTAATGAAAAAACTCAGGGCGACATCCAAAGTGACCTTTGTAGGCATCTCCACTTAAGTGCTGCAATGCTAAAATATAGTTACCTTGGCCTGCGAGAGTGATGTATATCAAAAGGGTTAGGTACTTGGCTTTCTTCTTAGTGAATGGGGAGACCTAGGTGCCTGTCAAAGGCAATGCAAATAATCTAGGTACTCAGCAGGGTGGCTTCTGCAGAAAAAACCAATGGGAAATACTAGGCAAATGCATGTGTACCTCTCCTTCTCAGAGCTGAAATGTCCAACTCAGGGCTTCAAGGAAGATGACTGTCATGCTGCAATCCAGACTTCACCAGAGGGATGGTGCCTGCCTGAACGAGGACACTTAAGTCACAACAGAATTACCTTCAGTATAAAGCACAGCACCTCTTAAATAGGGAGAAGGCAGGCAGGGTGCTGTTTGTACCAGTGCACACCTTTTGCACCACAGCCTGATGTATAGAGCACCTGCTTAGGAAATGGGAGATGTAGGTTTTAGGTCCTCTTCAGCCAGGGGCAGTGGTGTAACCTAGGGTGCCGTCCTGGATGCTGATTTGGCAGGGACAGAAAAAATGAATGCTCCTGCAGCTTCATGATTGCAGTTGTGATCACATGGTATAATGGCAGTCAGAAGTTGCCCTGAGTATGGTAGCTACTCCAAGCACCTAGCCATGTTGTTATACTACTGAGCAGGGGGCGGATTCAAACTCACACCTTCCCAAAAGAGAGCACCAACCTTGATGATAAAGAATAGTCTGGTTGGGGATACCTGCCACCTATCTTGGTGAAACCAACCATTTAACAAGGTGAATATACTGAGGCATGTGTATAGTGCACTTTGAGATCGTTGGATGAATGAAACACATTTTACTGATTATATAATGATCAAAATATAACTATAAACAATTGTCATAGGCATTAATTGGGTGTTGTTAAATATTATCATTGTCCTGTATCTGGGTCTGCTTCTGTTGGATGTGAGAGCTTCAGAAATTCATTGGTAGCATACAGCAGCTGAATTGGAGTAGATATGAATTTGCCTTGTCATTGCACACTTCTGTGAGAAAATAAAAGAGCTGGACTCTGGGATCCTAATGAGCTTGCAGGGCTTCTTGTGACAACATGGAAGATTTCAGTAAAATTACAAAAAATAACTGTAACACTTTGTAAGAGTTTGCTGTATTCTTTGCTGCTAGTGAATGGAAATGGGCAGTAGACTAATGCAAAACTATGCTTGCCATTTGCTTCAGCCATTCATAGTCTCAGCAACCTTTCTATCCCTCAAGCCTTATTTTATTGCTCTAGCCCTCCAAACCAATCACTATTTATTACAAATATAGTGCTGTCACTTTAAAACACTATTGGATGTAGTGCCTTTGTAATTATGTTGGGTCAGAAATGGGAAAACTGACATTTCAAAAGAATATTATTAAGGTGATTCTTGAATTGTGTTGAGGGTTGGCTTTAAAGGGACAACATAGTTTAAAATTTATGTCTGAATTAAAAATATAAGAAACAAAATGTTTCTAATATTGTATTTTCCAAAATAAAAATAGACTGCTGTTCTAAACCTTTGTGCTTGAAACAGACTTGGACCACTAAGCACAGTGAAATTTACTTTGTAGATTGTCCAAACTGAGTCAAATGTAAATATCTAAATAATTCTTACTCTTGTTAATATAGATCAGGACCAATGAAGCACTCTGTAACAATGCAAGTTATAAAGTGACAAGTCTCTATCAGGTGTGTGCATGTTTATGTATGTACATGAACACAACTACAGTTGTCAAAGGTAGCCTACATAAAATACATGGTGGGATTAAGGTTATACTGGCAAAAAGTTGAAATAACAACAAGAGTGATAAAGCTATGAATAAATTATGCATATCATCTGAAATGAGTGCCAGTTTATACCACAAACACTGTTGTGTCTTCTGCGTCTGCCACAATTTATAGAACATTTACTTTAGAAATGTTTATACATAGTTTTTAAAAATGTAATCAGTAGTATTTATTACACCCTTCCACCTGTAAAACTAGATTCCTTATCCCTCAGTCTAAATATAAAGGTCACAGAAGAAAAGGAAGATTTTATATGATTTAGAAATTTCTGTCTAAATAAGCTTGGCCTTTCTAAACAAAATGGTGATTTGTTTTCATCTAAGCATATTTCTCAGAACCATTTACTGCTAGCAGCTGTAAACTTCTTAAAGAAGCTTCTGAGTGCTGCCATGTATGGTATATGGCACCTCTAACATCCAGGTGTGGAACTTCTTTGAACAGCTGGATGGCGTAATGTGGATTTCACATGTGGATGATGTCATCATCCTATTCTCTATTTTGAATGGTGTCTTCCCAACCATTTCAGTTTCCCCACAGAGCAAGAATGGAAGTTCATGCATCATAGAAGAAAATCTAGAGGTCCTTGCATCTTCAGGGTAAATCTTTTCTTAGCATAAAATAGTACAGAAACATTCAGCATGTATAGTTTGTCCTTGTCCAGGGAGCCTTGATTCACCTGTACGAGGACTCCTTGTTCTTTACATTTCATAGATGTTAGGGTCGGAAGGGGCCTCAATAGATCATCGAGTCCGACCCCCTGCATAGGCAGGAAAGAGTGCTGGGTTCAGATGACCCCAGCCAGATGCCCATCTAACCTCTTCTTGAAGACCCCCAGGGTAGATTCATAGATGTTAGGGTTGGAAGGGACCTCAACAGATTGTCGAGTCCGACCCCCTGCATAGGCAGGAAAGAGTGCTGGGTTTAGATGACCCCAGCTAGATGCCTATCTAACCTCTTCTTGAAGACCCTCAGGGTAGGGGAGAGCACCACCTCCCTTGGGAGCCCATTCCAGACCTTGGCCACTCGAACTGTGAAGAAGTTCTTCCTAATGTCTAGTCTAAATCTGCTCTCTGCTAGCTTGTGGCCATTATTTCTTGTAACCAGGGGCGCCTTGGTGAATAAAACCTCACCAATTCCCTTCTGTGCCCCCATGATGAACTTATAGGCAGCCACAAGGTCGCCTCTCAACCTTCTCTTGCGGAGGCTGAAGAGGTCCAGGTGCCCTAGTCTCTCCTCATAGGGCTTGGCCTGCAAGCCCTTAAAAATACGAGTGGCCCTTCTCTGGACCCTATCCAGGTTCTCCACATCCCTCTTGAAGTGTGGTGCCCAAAACTGCACGCAGTATTGCAACTGCAGTCTGACCAGTGCCCGATAGAGGGGCAGTATCACCTCCTTGGTTCTATTTGTCATGCACCTGCTGATGCGTGATAAAGTGCAGTTAGCTTTTCTGATGACTTAATCACACTGACGACTCATATTCATCTTGGAGTCCACTAGGACTCCAAGATCCCTTTCTGCTTCCATGCTACCAAGCAGGTCATTTCCTAGGCAGTAGGTGTGCTGGACATTTTTCCTCCCTAGGTGCAGCACTTTGCATTTCTCCTTGTTAAACTGCATTCTATTGTTTTCTGCCCATTTGTCCAACCTGTCCAGGTCTGCCTGTAATTGTTCCCTGCCCTCCGGTGTGTCCACTTCTCCCCACAGTTTTGTATCATCCGCAAACTTGGACAGTGTACACTTCACTCCCTCGTCCAAGTCACTGATGCAGACGTTGAAGAGTATCGGTCCAAGGACCAAGCCCTGTGGAACCCCATTGCCCACACCCTTCCAGGTGGACACTGACCCATCCACTACCACTCTCTGGGTTCGACCCTCTATCCAATCTGCCACCCACCGGACTGTGTAATCATCCAAGTCACAGCCTCTTAACTTGTTCACCAGTGTGGGGTGGGATACCATATCGAAGACCTTCCTGAAGTCTAAGCAGATGATGTCAACCCCTACTCCTGCATCCAGGTGTTTTGTACCCTGGTAGTAAAAAGGGACTAGATTAGTCAGGCATGATCTACCTGCTACGAACCCGTGCTGGTTTCCCCTCAGCATAATTTTTCCTGCTGGGCTCTCACATATGTGAGCCTTAATAATCTTTTCAAAGACTTTGCCAAGGATGGAGGTGAGACTGACTGGCCTATAGTTGCCTGGATCCTCCTTCCTCCCCTTCTTGAAAATAGAGACCACATTGGCCCTTTTCCAGTCCTCCAGGACCTGGCCTGTGTGCCACGAGTGTTCAAATATTCTTGCCAGTGGCTGTGCAATGACTTCAGCCAGTGCCTTCAGTACTGTCAAATGGAGCTTATCCGGGCCTGCTGACTTAAATGCATCCAGTTCTTCCAAGTGACTCTGCAGTATCTCAGGGTCAACGCTTGGTAGTCTGGCACCCTGCTGTTGTCTCTCTACAATCCCATTGTGAGACTTATCTTGCCCCTCGTTTAGGAACATGGAGGCAAAGAACTCATTGAGGAGTTCAGCGTTGTCCCCCCTGTCTGTCACCAATTACTTTTGCCCATTCGGTAGCAGTCCTATTCCTCCCTGGGCCTTTCTTTTACTGCCTATATATCTGAAAAACAATTTTTTGTTATCCTTAACTTGGGATGCCATCCTCATCTCCATAGTAGCTTTGGCCTTTCTAACTGCCTCCCTACAACTTTGAGCTGAGGAGGTATACTCCTCTTTAGTAATCCCTTCCTGTTTCCACTGCTTATATGCCCCCCTTTTGTCCTAAGTTCTTTAAGTGTTCCAAAAGGAGAGTTGTGTCTTTAGTCTGGAGACTGATGCCTCTATTTGGTGCCTTCTATGCCTCTCCAAGACCTATTTAGTATGGCTTGCTAAACATTCACTGCCCACACTAGAGAGGAGAGATGATTTACATTCCAGACTCATTGTCTTCTCAGTCCCTTGAGTCTGATACCTCATCAGGATGGAGACCTGTTGGAGGTACTCAGTTTTGGGATACCAAGAACAGCCTTTATCACAAGACTCAACATGCATTTTGCAGCTCTGACTTGAGAGCTTACATCTCTTATAGGCTTAAAATTGCTGTCTTACCAGGCTCTCAAGCCAATCTCTTACCAACTACTGCTTGCTTGTCACTGTCACTACAAAAGTGTCAATGAAGATAGAACTGGTGCCACCGGGTAAAGTTCCATTAGCTTTGTTGATGATACCAAAATATCAACAAGTCTTGGACAACATACAGGAGACAATTCAAGTTATTTGAGAAGTACCATCAATGCTATCTGCAGAAGATCCTTCAAATCCAGTTGGAGGATAGATGCACCAACATCAGCGTTGTCTCATAAGGGAACACCATGAGCACTGAGGCAACAATTATCTAACATCAACTTCACTGGGCTGGCCATGTCATCTGGATGTATGACTCTAGATTCCCAAAACAAGTTTTATTCCCCCAGCTCAGTCAAGGTGTATGCTCAAGAGGAGGGTAGACAGAATGCTTCAAGGATGTCCTCAAGGCCAACGTGAAAAAATGCAACATTGACATCAGCTTGTGGGAGTCTGTAGCCCAAGACCACCCCAAATGGAGGAAGAGTCTGCTACAAGGATTTTAGTACTTTGAAACCTTACAATGACATAAAGAGATGGAAAAGTGGGAGTGGCAGACACAACATATCACAGACTGAATCAAGAATCCAGAGCCACCCACCCCGCATGGAAACATGTGCCCAGGTTGTAACAGAGTCTGTTGATCCTGGATCTGCCTCATCAGTCATCTTCAGTCCCACAGATAAGAAAATCATGGGAGACAATCATCCTTAACTATAAGGGATTGCCAAAGACACAAAAAGTCCTAATACCTTTTCTCTATACAACTTTTGGCTTGATGATTTGATACTGGCAAACACAGACTCCTGAGGTATTCAGATCCCAATAAGAACTTCATTCCATTTGTGCCTAAGTCATGGTTCACTATTGAAATTACTCAGGCCTTCAAATAGCTAATTATCAAACTACTATATCCTATCACTGTTGTCCTGTGGCTTATAATAAAAAAAATACAATGCTCAATTCCTTGCCCCATGAAGAAAAAAAGATCCAGGGCCTTGGTGATGGAGGACTATATGTTTGCTCAATACTCTCTAAGAGTGTCAGAGTATGAGCAAATACCATACATTAGAAAGCAGTTCAAGAACAATGGTCACAGCAGTAGTTTGTAAGAGGTTCTCCTGTCTAAGATCTTCTGGTCTCACACCTGATTCAGCTGGGAGAATCTCTGGAGACAAAACTAATTTGGCACTATAATAGATGAAAGCCACTATAATCTCTGTTTGCTTGCTACATCTAGCATAATTCTCTTGTTCAAACCAGAAGGGAGCCTTTCTGCCTGCTCATTCTAATTTCCAAAACAGGCTTCTTTTACCTGAGAATAGAGTCCCAGAGGCAGTAGCTGTCATTTGCCTGCTATTGGCAAATGGTTACCGGACTAGGATTTATTACTGTTTTAGCAAACTTCAAATATGGTTTCAGCAGCAGTGTTTTGTAAGGCCCAGTACAGACAGGCAAAAAGCATGATGCTGAATTGATTCAGTCTTTGGAAGTTAGTCTAAACTGCACAGATTAAAATGAAACAGAAGTGAACAGACATTTAATTTTGGTTCAGGAAATGCAACCACATGCCTGCAGTGGCTCAGGTCAGAAGCTGGGGGGCACTAGAGCGTGACTCTCTGCCTGTGTGTTCACTTCCTCATTCTGCTGCCCCCAAGGTCTCTGGGATTCGCAGTCAGACTTAAAGCAGCAGGACTCTTCAGGGTTGCTTATCATTTCCTCTTCCTGCTTCCAGGTGCCTCTGGGATTTGTAGTCCACAGTTTCAGCCAGCAATAAGTTTGAGTGAGGAAAGGGGTGTTTAACCCCCTTTTCTGGCCCCAGACCCCACCTGGGATGGAGGGGAGCGGGCAGCCCTGCCCCTGTAGACTGGGCTGCATCCCTAGCAGGGTTTACCACCCCCACCTCTCACCCCCTTGTCAGCCAGCAATCACTGCTCCAACTAGGGAGCAGAGGGGCGGGGCCAGCCTGCCCTCTGGAGCAGACAGCACAGCCCAGCCCAGCCCAGGGCTGGAAAGCATGCTGGGATGTTGGTGGACTGTGATTTAACTTGAACCAGGAAGGGGTCTGGGACAGAAGTTTCATAAACTGGTTCGACCCGAATCAGTTAAGTCATGAAATTTGTTTAAATGCACTGAGCTTCTATTCTGTTACAGGTTTAAACGAGTTTCTGAACACTTAAATCGGTTTATGTGTAACTTCTGCCCCTAGCCTAAATGAAAAGGGGCAGTTGTATTTTTTGCTTGTAGCCCAAGATCTTCTTTTTCAATAGCTTAGGAAGATTTGGTGTCCCATCCCAGAGGCATTCTACCACAGCATGGAAGATGACATCCTGACTGGCAAAGATGGACTTTTTCTTCAGGGGATTCAAGCCACCCTCTTGTAATCTAGGTGGGAGATTCTATCCTAAAAATCTACAAACAAATATGGAAACAGTTTACTATCTGCATCACTGGTGAAGGACTCTCTTCATTGAGAACTAGAATCGCTACTTAAGCCTCAGTAATTTCTGCTCATCACAATTACATTAAAGACAGACCAACTTTGTACTTCTGCAGTGTCCAGTTGTATTAAGTACATGGTAAATATCATATAGAAGTAGGGCTGGAAGGGATCTTGAGAAGTCATTTAATCCAACCCAGTGCCTTAAACTGGAATATCCTTATCCAGACCATCCCATACAAATCCATTGTCTGACCTCTTAGCAAAACTACACAGTCAATTCTAACACAACACAAGACATAACAACCTAATCTGCCACAGGTAAAGGGAGACTACAGCAGCCAACATCCTGGTGCTGAAAGACTGTTAAAAGTACTCTGAGAAGATCCCAGAAAGAGGTTTGCCCCCTGCTGTGGAGGAATGCAGAACCCCCCACAGTCAATACCAGTCTGATCATGGAGCAAAATTCCTGCCTGACTCCAAGAATAGCAATCAGACTGATCCTGAGCAGAAGGGTAAGACCGTCTAGCCAGGAATCTTTGAGTTCAAGTCCCAGCAGAAGTACTGGCACACCTCAGTAAGAATCCCCAACCTTGGCTGCAGCTTCTGAGGAAAGGTTAAAAAAAACGCTGACACGCAGAGCAACAGGATGGAAAACATTTCCCTCTCAGTCCCATGCAGCGACCAGCAAAGCCCAGAAGCACAAGAACTACCCATAACAGAATATAGGCCTAGCTATGCCTAGATCATCCCTTACCAATGCTTGTCTGACCTCCTCTTTAACACCTCCAATGATGGAGATTCCATTGCCTCAGTGCTCTAACAGGGAAGAAGTTTTTTCTTGATATCCAGTCCAAAGCAACAAGAGAGAAAAGGTGTTTTCCTTCTATGTATTTGAAGACTACTATTATGTCTCAAGCATCTTTTCTGCAAGCTGAACATGTCAATTTCCTTCAACCTCTCTTTGTATAACTTGCCTTTCAAGCCTTTTATTATTTTTGTTGCCTGCCTCTCGACTATCTCTAGTTTCTCCATGTCATTTTTAAAATGTGGACCCCAAAACTGCATGTAGTACTCTATATGAGGCCTAACCAGTGCCAAGTAGAGAAGCATTATCATTTCCTGCATCTTTCACCCAGTGCTTCTGTTGATGCATCCCCAAACCACATTTTGCTTTTGTTCACCTACATCACACTACAGGCTCATACTGAGCATGTGATCCACCAAGACTCCCAGATCGTTCTCCATAGTGCCATCCAGCCAGGTGTCACCCATTTTGTATTTGTATTTTGATTATTCTACCTGAGGTGTAGTACTTTGAATTTGTGAGCATTGAACGTCACCCACTTACCTCTGACTGAGCTTTCCAGTCGGTCAAGATTCTTTTGAATTGTACTTCTGTCCTCCAACATGTTTGCAATCCTTACAGTTTTATGTTGTCTGCAAACTTGCTCATATTTTCTGTGCCAGTATCCAGACAAATAACAAAGCATTGAATAGCACTAGTCCTCAGACTGACCCCTATGGGACTCCACTCAAAACTTCCTGCTATTCTGACTTGGATCCATCTATAATTACCCTTTGCTTTGTGGATATTGAGCCAGTTGTGTATCCATGTTTACACTGGTTTTGTCCAGCCCACATTTCTCCAATTTGTTTATGAGACAGTCATGTGCAAAGCCTTGCTGAAGTCCAGATGCACTATATCCTCTGCTTTCCCCTCATCCAATAGTTCCTATGTCAAAGAAGGAGATCAAGTTTGTTTGACACGATTTGTTCTTAGTAAGTCTGTGCTGGGTGCTTGTAATTGGCCTTTTCTCTTCCAGATGGTTGCAAATGGACTTCCTGAGGATATGGTCCAGTAACTTCTTGGGTATTGAGGTGAGGCTAACTGGTCTGTAGTTCCTCAGATACTCCTTTTTACCTTTTTATCTTTTTTTTTTATTTTATTTTATTTTTTTACAGAGGGGCCTTGCATTGGCCTTTTTTCAGTCTTCTGGAACCTCACTTCTCCCATAACTTCAGGAAAGTCCTTGCCTTGTCAAGGGCTCCAAAATCTCCTCTACCCGGTCCTTCAGTACCTTGCAATGAAGTTCATCAGACCTTGCTAACTTGAATTAATTTAGACCCATCAAAAGCTCTCCAACTGTCTCTTTTTTAATCTCATCCTCTGCTTGACTCCTTTTTTATGCATATAGTCTTTATTAGGTATCTGGTTGCAGCTTAATTTTTTGTGAAGACTGAACAAAGTAGTTTTTGAGTAGTTCTGGCTTCTTCGTATCTTCATGATTTTTTTTGTTCTGCTAGGAAACACAAGCTTCATGGGATCTAAGTCTCATGCTAATAAGCATTCTTTATGAGATTCTGGTGCCATGGTTTTTTGCTGTCAGTCAAAATGCCCTTCCTCATAGCAATTAAATTTAGTAAGAAAAGACTTTCAGAAGATTCAGTATACTATTTGTAACATATGGGGAGATATGGGAGGGAGGACATATTACCATACAGAGACTTGCTTATGAGATTAGGAGATGTGTAGATCACTGTTATACCTTAGTTAAGAAATTAATATGTCCTTGTTCAAAGACCCAGCCCACAAGAGCCACAACAACAGCATCAATTGCTTTAGCCATTCCCATGGTGGGGAAGCAAATTGGAATTTAATGCGCAATTCACCAGAGATCACTTAGTTTGCATTGTGCTCCAGTCCATGTTGGACTCCACTTTGTAATTCAGTATGGAATGTAGTTCACATTGAATTCCATATTTACGTACGAACTTTTGGTATACCATCTTGGTGAAGTACTTATTGTTGATCTCTCACAGGAGAGAAATTCAAGAGTTGCTTCTGAGCATTCATATATCCACCTGGAAAAAATGTGCCTGGTAGATTCTAGTTCTAAAAGCTGTTTATCCATTTTACAATTAGTTGGTCATTGGAGAAGCTATAATCAGTAAAATGTATAAACAGTCTTCATAACATAGGCTGGAACTCAAGATTTCCTTTTTCCAGCTGAACTCCCTATTCACTAGGGCTGTGTGAAGCTCCAGTAGCTGATTCAATTTGGAGGAGATTCGGCCCAATTTGGGAACCGAATCTCCAAATCCAAATCGAATTGGGAGACCAAGTTAAAGCTTGAATCAATTCAGAGCATCTGAATTGATTTGGAAAAGATTCTGAGATTCAGCCATAGACTAAACAGGCAGCTGACAGCTGCCTCCAGCTGGTAAGTGTGTTGGGGGAGGAAAGGGCGTGGGGAGGGAGGGATTTGGGCTGGGGCTGGAACAAGCTGCCTGGCCGGGGCAGGGGGCATGTTAGTTGGGGAGAGGGGGCGTGGGATGCAGGCATGGCAGTGCTGGGAGCAGGGGCTCTGCCCTGCTGCCGCTTGCCCAGCCAGAGCAAGATGCGAGCGTGGCTTGCTTCAGGCAGAAGGGGGCATGTGGCAGCAGGGCATAGCCCCCGCTTCCAATGCTGCCGTGCCCACATCCTGCATCACCGGCATCAGCTGGCAAATGGTGGCAGGGCAGAGTCCTTGTGACACCCTTCACTGGGGCAGAGGCAGGCACAGCTGGAGGAACTGCAGGAAAAATCCCCATGGCTGCCCTGTCCGGCCCTATCCCCAACCCGGCCCATCCTCCTGGCACTTAAAAGCCCTGCACTCACTGGTTGCAGAAGCGGTGGTTGAACCATTGGCAGCACCCCCCTAATGCAGTGGGGGGCAGTGGGGGTCGCCTCCCCGCTTGGCACCTGAGCGGCAGCTGCCCCATGGCACGGGTGCAGTGGGGTTCGGCAGGGTGCTGCACGCTGTCTGGGAGCTGGGGTGGCTCCAGCTGTCAGCTGGATCCCAGCAGCACTCAGCCCCAGTGACCCCAGCTCCCAGACTGTGCACAGCACCCTGCTGAGCCATGCTGCACCTCCACCATGGGGCAGCTGCCAGGCGGAGGACGGGGGTATCCCCACTGCCTCCACTGCGCTGTGCGCGGGGGCTCTGCCACAAGTGCCCTGAGGCCCCTGATCGCCACTCATGCAGCCCATGTATGTGGGGCTTTTTTTTAAAGTGCCGGGTGGCTGGGGCTGGACTGGGGATGGGTCCAGGCAGGGCAGCCATGGGGGCTTCTCCTGTGGCTCTCCCTGCCCAGGGAGAGGCAGGCACAGCCAAAGGAGCTGCCCAGCTATGCCTGCCTCACCCTGGCTGATCTGAATCACCGAATCTGTCCGAATCGATGCGGAATCCTTCCAAAGCTGATTCAGCTGTATCGATTCAGGACAGGGATCTGAATCTCTGAATCCCATCACTGTCCTCTGAACTGGCTGAATCCAAATTGACTACTTCCCTATTCGCACAGGCCTACTATTCAGTAAGTCACAGTCAAACGTGCTCTTTTGGTCTCTCTTGAATAGTCTCATAATAACTTGAAGGGTCTCATAATGATTATTGAATTCTTTCCTGAAAAGTGAAACAGCTTCAGAAATAGGGATGGCGAATCCCTTACCATTGTCCTAAAATATTTATAAGTAAATAGTTAAGGCAGTTTCGACATAGGTGAGAAATATCTGAATTGCCTTGGGCAGAGATGGGAATTGTACCCAAGTCCCTCACATCCTGCATAACCTAACTACTACAAAAGTGGGGAGCAACATCATCTTCAGTTCTTGTTTAAACACAAATGGCCACCACTAAGAAATTGTGTATGGTATTTGTTATCAAGATATGCCTACTAAGTCAGTGTCTCTCAGGAAGATAATACCTAGTTTCTCAATCTCTAACAGACCTGAACAAGATAGGAACCAAACTGCTCAGCCCTTTCAGGACTTAGGCACATCTCAAAATATAGAGAAGCAGAACATTGGATACCAAAGAAATATTACAGTAATATAGTGTAGCAGGGATATCAAAGATATAGTCCATCAGCCATATCTGGCCTGTGGAGCCCTATCATCCAGCCCACAGCGCTGCTCATGGGTCTTGGGCCAGCCCCATGTGCTGTATGCAGCATGTGCTGGCCCTGTGCCCTGTGGGCTGCATCTGGCATTTACAGCCAGTCTGGCATGCACTGCATTCCCCACAGAGGGATGGACATGTTGTGTGCCCTGCATACAGCACACAGGGCAGTCAGGGATGTGTACAGTATGCAGCATGCAGGGCTGGTCTGGGTTACAGGGTATGCACATGCTGCATTGGTCCTGTGCACTAGGCCTGGAGCTGATCTGAATCAGGCCAACAGACTGGCCCTGTGCAGCACCCAGGGCTGGGCTGGGGTGGACACTGCATCTAGGGTGTGCTGTGGACTGGCCTTGCATTCAGTCTGTGGAGCTGGAGCTAGTGGGTGCTGCATGTGGTGTACAGGGTGGTCTAGGGCACACAGTGCATGTAGTACATGGGGCCAGTCTGTGTGCCCGATCCAGTTTGTGGACCAGCCCTGCAACCCTCATCTAGTTCATGGGGCCAGCTGAGGTTGATACTTCTGTAGTAGGATTAGGAAACAACTAAGTAGGGGGTTTCAGGATTGTACCTTTGGACTTCAGTGTCTAAATTCTACTTAAGTCCCATTGTGGATCAGGTCCTTAAGTCTTTCTTTAATGGAAGCTGAGATTCTGGAGAGTATAATAGCAACTTGAGAGAGGTATTG
Source organism: Alligator mississippiensis (assembly GCF_030867095.1). Lineage (NCBI taxonomy): Eukaryota > Metazoa > Chordata > Crocodylia > Alligatoridae > Alligator > Alligator mississippiensis. The sequence continues at coordinate 255,055,528 of NC_081825.1, forward strand.
GTGCACTGTACCCTCATTGAATGTCTGAATTCCCACCCTGTCAAAAATCAAGGATTAGTGAATGATGCTGTAGCCGTATTCTTGAAAAAACAAGAATAAACTTTGCAGCAAAGGATAGCTGTAACTTCTTGACCTCAGTAGTTTGTACCAATTGGCAGACAGAAACATCAAAACAAGTCTGTCTGCCTATGTAAACACTGTACAGCTTTCCCTAGCTGAACTTATCAAGCTTGCTTCACTTCCCTGTAGTTGATTAGAGTCACCACTGAGACATCTGTCTCAGGCAACCTATGCCATGGAGCCTCTCGGTCCCAGCTATCTACTGAATCGCACAATTCAAGATTCCCTCCATCCCTAGCATCCCAACCCAAACAGCCAGAAAGCTGTACCACCTGTAGAGAGCAAGCTTCCCTCAAATTGTGGTATTCTGGAAGAGATAGAAATCTGAATGTGATTTGGTTTTCCTGAGCAAGAAGAGAATACAGTGGTTAGTTAAGATAGCAACATATGTTCAACAAAAAACACCACTTCAGATTTTCCAAGGATAAAGGCTAGCTGCCTACTTTAAGACCTCTCCCTGGGACCTGTTTGTTAGGAGTCCAGATCATGCTGCAGCAGGAGAAGAATGTGAATAGTCATTAGCTTCTTCCCAGCTGACTAAAGGGACTGGTCCTCTCTCTTGTGAGTAAAACAGTTTCTTAAAACAGATTCACAACCTTTTCCATAGTCTGATACAAAGGTGGGCTGTGATTTGAGATATATGTAGTCCCTGGCACTGACCAACCCAATTGTCCTATGAATTTGTGACTGTAAAGGACAGGGACCAAGAAGGGAATAGCTTTCTGAGTTAAAAACAGCTATTTAATTTGTTAGCTGCTTCTGAAAAAGAAAATACCGTAGTTAGAGTTCAAATATTCAGAGAACACATTACCATCAAAGTACTCATATATCTGCACACACGAGCATTTGGAAAATGAGGTAATTTGTATAGGAAGCCAGCAATAGGAGCGTGAATTGGCCAACTGTGACAGAACACTAATACTGATAAATGTTCTGCTTTGTGTTGTTTTTTTTTTGTTTCAGTTTACAAGCCTTGAGAAAGGAAAAGTCCCGAGATGCTGCTCGCTCTCGCCGGGGAAAGGAGAATTTTGAGTTCTACGAGTTGGCAAAATTGTTGCCTCTGCCTGCAGCCATTACAAGCCAACTTGACAAGGCATCCATCATCCGACTTACAATTAGCTATCTAAAAATGAGGGACTTTGCTAATCAAGGGGATCCTCCATGGAACTTGAGAATGGAAGGACCTCCACCCAACACGTCAGTAAAAGGTATGGAGTTAGCGTTTTGTATAATATGAATGTCTCAGTCTGCGTAAGCTCTAAAATGAAATTTTTACCATCATCCTTTCTTCTTTTCCTGCATATCAAATCCTTTAAAGGGATACAATTGTGGAAATCTGAGGTCTGCATGAGAAAGACACCGTGTGAAGGTGAAACAAACCTCTTCTATTTATGTTTCATTTAACAACAAACCTGTCAGTTTAACTATTATAGCATTATGATTTCTGGGAAATTGAGATTAAAGCATTAGTTTTAAAGTGAATGTTGTATTCACTGTAAAGTGAATAGAAAAAGCATAAATTATTTTTTGTATTTGCTATATTTTGTATTATTGTATTTTATGTGGTATTTGCAATGATTTGGGGTGAAATATGGTAACTTTTCTTGCTTTGAGAGTATTTACTATAAGTTCACTATGTAAATTCTGTGGTCAGACATTACTGGCTAAATTTATGTTTACATTAAATTCAATTAACTTAAATTGTCAGCTAAGACTCAAGACCTAAATTTAACTTTTTCCCTCACAATTTATCTGACATCTGACCTAGTAGAATTAGAAAGTTAGCCAAAGTGGACCAAGGGTCAAATGTATGCATTCAAATGGGAAGTCTGACATTTTTATTATAATGTATAAATCCTGCTGTTTTATCACATGGAGAAATAGGGTCTCCTTTTCTTCTAAAATTAATTAGAACACTGTTTTGCATTAACAGAAGTTAGAATTACCGGGGGGAAAATCAATGCAGGGATCTGCTTTTTGGCAGAACAGAATTTTGCAGGACTTTTTTTTGGATCATTTTTCTTGCATTCTAGACTGAGTTCTGAACTGAGCAATGTGGCATATAAGCCTTCCCCCTCCACACACCCCCTTTAACTGCTCTAAGTTTTATTCTTGCAGCAGTGGTTTGAATTAGACTAGATAAGGCTTTATATAGTAAGAGGCATCAAAAATGGATGTCTTGGAGAGAGAGATTGCAATCTCTGGCTTTGTACATCAGCCCAGATAGCCCTGACTACGCAGTTGGGTTTGGTATTGGCTATTTGGGCAGCTTTCATTTGCTGTTCTGGTTAGAAGAAAGAAATGTAATTTTACCTCATTGAAAGTAGATATGTAGAACCTAAAACAATGAACTTGGACTATTGGTCTAGCAGCTTTTCATGTTTTTGTGCCTGTACGTATATTTACATTTAAACCATTGTATAGTGCTGCATGTTTTCATTTTTCTTGAAGGAGTGCAAATTATATCACTCAGTGCATAAGAATGTAGCATAGTTGTTATCATTCTGCTTGCTATGTAAAAGTATGTGGGCATTTTTCTTTCTTTTCATCATGAGAGCATATGTAGTCTCATGCAGTCAGATAGCTGTTAGTTCAGTAGTATTTTTATGATATGGATGTAAATGAAGTGGATTATTTTCCACTTTTCACTGTGGGATCTGTGATCTATCTATTAAAATTAATACATATGCATTCCTGTATCGTGTTGTTACAGGCTGTCCTGTGGTGCAGAATATCTGATTTCTTTAGGTCACTAGTCATGCTTTAAGAATCTTGTGTAAGTTTCCAGTGTATCTAGAGCATGTATTTCTCCTTTTTCATTCCTGTTGTGGAATATTTGAATGCTGGTGTTTCTTTTCTTAATATAGAAATTCTGAATGACAAGGTGGGGATTTTTAATGACAATGAAACCTCACTCTTGGACTGGATTGTATTTAAATGTGTATGTTCTGGCTTATGTTCACACATTTCTGCCTACAGAAAGTAGAATATTTAATGCTATTTCTCCACCTAGTTAAACTAATGCAATTCTTCCACCCAACTGGAGGAACTGAGACTACCATTTGAGATATTCAGTGCTCTAACTCTCTAATGAGGAAGTCATGTTGCAAGCAAAGTCCATTTCCTTTTTTCTCTTTACTTTTTCCTTTTCCTTTTCCATTTCCCTTTCCCTTTTCAGAAATTCATTATACTAATGGGTATTGTGTTTTAAACATTGAACTGGATTTAAATAATTCTTAGGCACTGTACTTGCAAATAATGTATCATTATATATGAATTCACTATAAGCAGGTTTCACTGAACAGTGCATGTATATTTTATTACTTCACTAGTTCCCCTTGAACATGAACATAAACCTGTTACGCATTCTGATCAAACATTCATGAAATTATATCAAAAGAAATTCATTTTCATTTATTAAGGTCTTTTTTGCTGCCCTTGAAAAAGTTCATATGGATAAACAAGCTCACATAAATAGCCTGAAGCATCATATGCAGTGCAGTTCATAATCCTACAATAAAAAGCTAGACATTATACTTTGTGCATCCCCAAGCAATCTCCTGAATAGACCTAAAGGCGTTTGGAAAATTGTATGAAAAGTACTTATACTGTGTATGTGACTGCGGTTCCCCCCCCCCCCCATGTGATGGCCTGTTCATGTTAATAATTAAATTTCAAAGCTTAGTTTTAAATTTGTCCCCGAGTACTGTACAACAACTTAATCATTTTAATTTAGTATTTCAGAAAGGTCCTTTACTCTGCCCTGTATTCATCGCAGCTTTTCTTTAAAAGTCTATAAAGGCTGATGAGTTTGTTTTCTTATGCCTATTAAGTAGAGATTATTCCAAGTTGTGCTTGCAGAATGAAGACTTAGGTGACTCTCCATAATATTTCTTGAGTCAATTACTTCATGGAAATGATATCTTAAACAATTGGAAAGTAACAGATAGTTTTCTCCATTATTTTAGAAATAGCTGTATTGTTATAATACACATCAAATCTACAATGAACACTATGCATTATTCAAGAAATGACCAGGCATTCTCAGCAGTGTTTCAGCTAAATAACTGATGATTGTAACCTTTAAAGAAATCTCATTGTGGGAACTATTGCTAAATCATTTTTCCATTCACAGTAATCTTTATTTAGAGGCTATCTAGAAACCATTATATCTTTTATTAATCTTAAAAGCAATAGCCACTGATTTGACATTTACTAAAACTGGGTATGTTTTCTCTCTAATATAGTAGACTTCTGTCAATTTTTTAGCATGTTGTCTAAGACCATGTTACTTGGGGAATATTAGCCATTGTAAGCAATACTCTGACACCTTGCAGTAGTTGAGTTTAAAGATCAATTTTTTAAAATATCAGGACATGATTAGGATGGACAGTAATGCAAAAGAAGTGTACAGTAAAAGCTGTGTTATCCGGCACTTTACCATCCAGAATGCTCCATTAACTGGCATCATTCATCTTATGGTCCACCTGCTGATCAATGTGGCAAAAACAAAACCAGAAGTCTCACCGTGACGCTTCTGGTTTTGCTGTGGTGAGCCAAGTCCCGCTTCTTCCTCATGGACCACAGCCCAGGGGAAAGCAGCCTGCGCAGGGCCGCCCTCCCTGTCCCCTGGCACACTGACGCCAGGGAGTGAAAACCCTAGTTTACTGGCCGAGCTGGAGATAAGTATAACTCTCAGGTAACTGGCATATTTGATTAACTGGCACCCCACCATTCCCCATGGATGCCAGATAACAGAGCTTTTACTGTATCAAGCAAAACAATTTTTTTCCCAGAGTCTTTGGAAATCAAAGAATAAACAAAATTTTTAGCATATCATACATAGTATATATATTTAATACATAATTATATGAAGAAAAATAATACTGTCTTTATTTGACTTAAGAAGTTCAATGGGTTCAATGGGTGTGTCTGTGAGTAAAGCAACAGAACTGTTAGCAAATCCCTTGCTATTACAAATACGTACTCTAACAGTTTCAATCCAGTGGCAGGAGTTATTCCATAATATGTAGTTAATGTTCACTCAATAACTGGAATCTTATCTGCGGCTCTGCTTAAAATTTTGTGAATTCTGGCAACCAAAACAACAACAGACGTCATAGTTCTCTTGTAACATGAAATTATAACACTTTACTTCATATCCTTGAAAAGTACTGCTTAAATTACGTTTTTATTTCTGCTAAAAGACCACATTCCCAGATAGTTGCCTGAAAAGTTACTTCATGATTTTGGCCGGTATTTCCCCGAAATGTTAAAGACTGTGAAAATTTTTCCCATTTTCCTCCAGCAAGCATATTTGTTTTTATCAGGAAATTTTTCTTGTCTTTTGTTTGGTTGGTTTTTTTAAGAAAGCATCAGGAACTGCAGCCTTTTGGGGCATGTGGATACACTTTGTTGATCTACGCTTTGTTGATAATTTGCTTTTTTGGCAATCTTTGGCATATCAATACTATTCTGTGGCTTGCCACAGCCAAATAAATGATGGATGTTAACTCTTCTGCTTCAGCAGTGTTCCTGCCACTTGCCCTTTCTGATTATTTTTAAAAAGCACTTTCTGGTTTTGTTCTATTCATTTGCATGTGATATTCATAAACTGTAATAAAAAAACCTGTTCATTTTATTATCCCTAGCACCGGACAATTGCCATGATGACATCAAATTATTCATTAGATATAAATCAGACTCCAGCCAGGCTGGGTGTTGGTTTTTATCTTTGGAGATTCAAGTGTTTGTTTAAGGGCCATGAGTACAATTTCCTTTTGAATAACATGACACATAGGAGCTGGAATATGTAACACAAGTTTTGACATGTCTTTCTTTTTATGAACAAAACTAATTAAAGGATTATCTGGGATCTCATATTGTGAGGGATTTGGTTGCAAGGTTTTGCAAAGAATATTTACATTTTGAGATATTTTTGTTTGTATAAATGTGAGTTGTCTGGTACTATTGGATAAGGCAGTAGGCGAATGAACTGTTCCAGTAAGGAGGTGAAATGGACCTTTAAATAAACAATTTTTAGATGGTAGTAACTTAATGAGCAGTATGTTATCTGAAAAAATTGTCACTTATAGCTTAATTTCTTATTTTCTGTAGTCTTGAGAAAATCAAGATAATAATCCAGTGAGAACATAAAAGATTTTTTTTTCTAACTTTAGGAAAAAATAGTGAAAAGGCATTCCTTTCTTTCCTTTTAAATTGCGATATCAATAGTTTCTATATGAATACAAATGTTGTTGATTTCAATAAGGTGATAGTAAAGTTCAGGCTATATGCATATTGTTGCAGGATTGGGTCCATAATGTGGAGATGGGGTATCCTATGGTAGTATTTAATTCTAATAAAATTATATTTTGATAGGTTGGCATAGAGATCAGCCTTATCCTTTATTTTTCAAGCGCTTTTGAAGGGAAGAATGTTTGTTTTCTTCAAATCAGGCTGGTGATGTTTAAAGAAGTAAGTCCCTCCCAGCATTGACAATATATATAAAAGAGTTGAAAATTAATTTATCTTATCAAATTATGGAACTTTGGTTGAGCAAAATAAATCCAGTATACCTCTGACTTCTTTCTGAAATCCCTGAAAGAGAAATCAAACCTAATAAACTGAAGAAATGGTAATTGTTATCCAAAATGTCAGCAGGGATTACTTACGTTTAGTTCAAATACTCTTTTCTTACCATGTTTTATATTAGATAAACCTAAGGTTTTGCTTTTAATAGATAAACTGTTTCCTTTTTTAAGTCTCTTTTTCTGGAAGATTTTCTCTATAATTTTTGTTGTATATTAAAATAAATATATGGATCTAGAAATACAATAAGCTAATAGTTTAGAACCTAAATTACTTTGTTTGGTGAATAGCAAAAACAAAGACAGCAAAGGCTTCTCCCTACTTTACCACTTACATTTCTCAGCCCTATTCAAGTAACATATTTATTGGATTAAGGGGTTAAGAATTACCTTTCTCTCAGATACCTAAAATCTGGAACTCAGTTTCCCACTGTCCACTAATAAGGAATACTAAACTGAAAATATAAAACCCATCATGCGGCTATTTCTGCAGTGTTTTTCTAAAAGGGAAAAACTCTTCCTATATTACTCCATGTAGTTTTCTTGTTAATTTTTTATTATTAAAATGGAAAATTGATAGTGCTTGTAACTTGAATGTACCTAGCACACTGATGATTTTGTTATTCATTTAGAGGCCTCAAGGTTGGTTTAAATTAAGGCCACTTTAGAATGGTAACATGTAAATGGATGAACGTATAAGTATAAAGGTAATGTATATTGACTTTGCACCATGTTTACACAGAATCATAGAATCAAAGGACTGCAAGGGACCTCATCGAGTCCAGTCCCCTGCCATGGAGGTTACTGGGCTCAAACGAGCCCAACGAGGTGCTTGTCCAGCCTCTCCTTGAACACTTCCAAGAATGGCAACTGCACTACCTCTGCTGGAAGTGTGTTCCAGATTCTAGATAACCTTACAGAAAATAAGTTTTTTCTTATGTCCAACCTAAATTTTTCCTCAATTAGCTTGGTTCTCAACCTCTCAGGGAGTGCCTTTCTGAAGAGTTGCTCCCCTAGATCTTGGTGTTCACCCTTGACATACTTCTGGGCAGCTATCAAGTCACCTCTCAGTCTTCTCTTGCTCAGACTGAATAAACCCAGTTCCCGGAGTCTCTCCTCATAGGGCCTATCCTCCAGGCCCCTAATCACATGGGTGACCGTTCTTTGTACCCTTTCGAGTTTATCCACATCCTTCCTGAACTGGACATGGTACTCCAGCTGTGGCCTCACCAATGCCGAGTAGAACGGGAGGAGCACCTCTCTGGATCTATTGGCAACACGTTGGCTGATGCACGCCAGAGTTCTGTTTGCCCTGCTGGCGACTTCATTGCACTGTTGGCTCATATTCATCTTCTGGTTGATTGTCACCCCCAGGTTCCTTTCAGATGCAGTGCCAGCCAGTGGACCACTACCCATCGTATAATTATGGTCAAGGTTCTTCCTACCCAGATGGAAGACCCGACACTTGTCCCTGTTGAACCTCATCTGGTTGCGTTGAGCCCGTAGGACCAGTCTGTCAAGGTCATCCTGGATCCTTACCCTATCTTCAGATGTACCTACATTTCCCCACAGCTTGGTGTTATCTGCAAACTTAATCATTGAACTTTCCACCCCCTCATTCAAGTAAATGATAAAAATGTTAAAGAGTACAGGCCCAAACACTGATCCCTGGGGGACACCACTGTAGACAGCCTTCCAGGACAGCCATCCCATCAATTACAACTCTCTGGAATTGGCCTCTGAGCCAATTGCCAATCCACCTTGTTGTAGACTGGTCTAGGCTGGTACTCCAGCTTAATTGAAAGAATCTCATGCGAAACAGTATCAGGCCTTGCTGTAGTCTAGGTAAATGATGTCCACCTAATGTCCTTTGTCCAGCTGGTTATTTACCTGGTCATAAAATGACACCAGGTTTGTTAGGCATGGCCTGCCCTTGACAAAGCCATGCTGGTTGCTTCTGAATACCCCACCAGTTACAAGCTTGTGGTTGATGACCTCCTTGACAATTTTTTCAAAGATTTTTCTCAGGACCAAAGTCGAACTGACTAGTTTGTAGTTTGCAGGGTCGTCCCTCTTCCCTCTCTTAAAGATGGGTACCACATTAGCCATTTTCCAGTTGTTTGGGAGTTCAACACATCCAAATGTTTTAAGTCTGCTGGGCCAGATGACCTGCATCCAAGAGTCCTGAAAGAACTGGCTGAGCTCATAGCAGTGCCTCTGGCGAAGCTGTTTGAAGAGTCATGGAACTCAGGAGTGGTCCAGAACGACTGAAAGGGGGCTCACGTGGTACCCATCTTTAAGAAGGGGAAGAGGAACGACCTTGCAAGAGCTGTGTAAAGAGATATATGGACTATTAAATTAAGCCAGAGGACTATCTCAGCTACTCATTGACAGGGATCTGGGTTTTCTGTTTCCTACAGAAAAATGGGGAAAAAAGGTGGATTTACCCTTTCACCTGAGAAAAACATGTGTTTTTCATTTTAACAGAGAAATATGCAGATTTTCCACTTTTGCAAAGAGCTTTCTGGAGGCCTGCAGAGTTCTAGCCTGCCAGGGGCTGGGGGACGGGAAAGGGCAGTCAGACAGGAAGCGCCATGTGCATGTACGTGCTCACACATGCACATGGCCACCAGGCAGCCTGGAAAGAAGCTCCTGCCGGTAAGTCTAGTAGGGTGGGGATTCAGGCCTCCATAGGAAAAGAGGGAGGGAATGAGTTGGGCAGGATTGGTGCTGCTGCCCATCCCAGGCAGTCTGTGGGGCTTGGGGCCAGAATGTGAGGCCACAGCGTCTAGATGGAGAGCAGGACAGAGCCGCAGGCAGCTAGTCTGTGGGGAGGGGGTGGGGAGCTGGGGAGCTGGTTTCCTGCTGCTGCATACATTCCCAGGTGGGTGTGGGGGGGTGCAGGCCCCCCAGATCTGTGTGCAAGGTAGGAGTGGGTACAGGCTGCCCACTGTGGGCTTAAGCTCCCCACCCTGCTGCCCTTTGCTCCGAGGCGTGCACAGCCCAGCAGGCAGGACCTGGTATGGCAGGGAAGAGTAGGGCCAGGTGGGGAAGCTCCTTGCCGCTGTGAGCCCTGTGCCACCCTGGCAAGGCACTCCCTGCCTGCCCAGCAGCAGTGGGGGCGATGGCACAGGGTTGTACAACTCACTGCTGCCAGGTGGCAGGGGGTGACTTGCCAGGACAGTACAGGGCTCACAGTGGCAAGGAGCTACCCTGTCTGGCCCTGCTCTGCCCTGCCACGCTGAAACCCATCTGTTGGCCTGCAGAGACCCTGGGGGAAGGGCAGCAGGGCAGGGAGCCCGAGCCCCTAGTGGACAGATGCCCCTGCCCCCCCTCCATGGGCTGCTCTCTGGCTGTTCTACCTGAGGGAGAGGGAGAGCCAGGCTCCACACTCTGTTCCACCACAGCAGCTGCTGCCTCCTGCAGGTGAGCTCCCACTGCTGGCACTGCTACGGGGGGCAGGGGGATGTGGATCTGGGTCCTTGGCCCCATAGCCCTGGCAGCCGGAGGTCCCCCTGAGAGGATGGGGAGGGAATGGAATGAGGGGCACCAGCGGGGCCCAGGAGGCGGTAGCTGGGGAGTGGGGGGCACCAGCAGGGCTGGAGACATTGACAATGGATAGAGGGTGCATGCAGGTGCATGTACACCCTCTGAAATTGGCCGTCCACCCCTTGGAAGCACCAGCTGCGAAACTGGAAGTGCCGGCAGAAGTGCACTTCTACTTTCACCACTGGTGGTTCCGGGCTCGGCGATTGGCCGCCGGGGCCCCGCCCCTTCCCTGTCAGCGATCTGGTGTTCCCCCAGACTCGGGAGGCACCAGTCATCCATGGTTGGAGAGCTGTGGGTAGGGAGTGAGGGGCCTGGACCTCTGTCCTGGTGATCTAAGGGAGAGGGGGAGCTCTTATTTTCCATAATAAAAACACCCAGAATCAAATACCAGCGTTTATAGGTACTTAGAATTTATTTTATTATAGTGTTTGAGGCACTGATAAGCTTCCAAATTGCTTTAAAATTGTAAATATATCAATAAAACGTTCAATTGATAGATAGATAGATAGATAGATAGATAGATAGATATAGTGATGTTTCATTTTAATGATGGATTTTGGGTTTTTAATCAGAGAATTTGCTATTTTTAAAAAGAGAAAACCAGGATCCCTGCTCATTAAACACCTGCCTGTACCATGTTAAAAGAAAAACTGTGGTGCTTTGTAGGGTTTTAGTTTGGGAAACACATGCTGGGTATCTCATGTTTCATGTGACATGTCATCTTAATTAGAGTTTCCATTGGACTAGACATCAGTGGTTATCAAATTCCTGATCTGATTACATTCAGTGTGGACGAATAGAGTAAAGCCCAAAACAGGGACATATATTTGGTGCTTCAAAAGAGCTAGTTGTCCAATGAGCATGAAATCTTGACAATTATAAGATGCTGTTACTTTGTAGATGTGGCAAAATTGGGAATGATGAAAAAAATCACAAATATTAAAAAAAATAACTATGTTCTTCAAGTGATTTTTCCACACAAATTCCAGTCTAGGTGTATATGCATCCCCTGAGCATAAGATTGTCTTTTTTTGAACAGCAGCATCCATTGGGGATGATCCTGCTTGGTCCCTCAGTCACCATCACAGCATCCTCTCAGTCCTAACTCAGTTATTGGTGCCACCTATGGCTGCTAACGTGAAACATCTGCAGTGTCTGTATCCTTTGACTGCATGGTATACCTTTAGTTCATTCTCATAACGTTAGACTGCGGAGAGGCATAACATTAAGCCATTTCTAAATAGGGAAGGCATAACTGACTATTTGGGAGTGTCTGTCAGCTGCACTACGATAATTGTTTCATCTGTCTACTCCTATATCAGTGTAATTGAGCTAAACCAATGTAATGTTAACCTAAATAAAATAAGTTTAAAGTTACAACAGTTAAGCTTGTTACAGTGGAAGGGAATCAAAACACAGAAAATCAGCTGTAATGTTCAAGTGCTTTCACTGTTCATCTTAATGTTGTTAGATGTAGCTATTTTACAGGGGGGTTACCTAATTGTCAAAAATATCAAAAATAAAAGGAAGGAAAGAAAGGAGAAAGAAAGAAAGAAACTTTTATGAGACTTTGTTCTTATGTATATAGGCCATCTCCTCCTAGTCTATCCTTCTTCAGTAAGAGGGAGAAACCCCATTGATCTGCTTTCTCTGCAGTTGTCCCACAGCCTGGATCGTTTAGTAAAAATCAGACTTGACTTGAGGGGTTGAGAACCTAATTAGACCATTTGATTTATTTATTTTTTAAATTTTTAAAATCTTTACAGCCTTCCTCATGTCAGTCTTTATTTCAATGGAATGTGATAACCTGGATTGGTAAAAGCTTGAGAAGTTAAGGGATATCCCATCACATTTCAGACTGGTTCATTCAACTTCCCTTCTTTCCTGTCCCTTTCATGGAAGACTGTTACAAAAGAATAAAGTTCTCTACTCCACCCAGGAACAGAAAACATGTCCTTAGTGTTCAAAGGAATGGGATTTTATTCCCTTCAGATTCTAGGAGGTAACAATACATCTCCAGTTCAGTGCTCTGTCTACTAAATCATTTGGCCTCCAGATAACACCAGTGGGATGTAATTAACAGAGTTGGTGGTACCAGTTGCTCTACCAGTTGGTGGTAAGATCTCTATTCTTTTAAAAAGTGATGCATCTTTAGAATTGATTTATACTTCAACAATTTAGATGGGTAGCTTTATACTTACCCAGTCTATAACATAGTGTACCAGATCAACTCAGCAAGGACTTCTCGGAGAACTGTGAATAGTCCCTCAAGAAATGAGTCCTCTATGACTCTTTATCAGGTGGAATTCCCAACAGTGAACCTGTTCACTTACGTGTCTTAACAACAAATTTTGGACATTTTGGTCCAAAGGGGCCACAAGCCTAGACTTGCTAAAGGATACTTTTCTCTTTCTAGGAGCACCAAGAGTGTTCCACATCTTTCCATCAATTCCTCCAATATCCAGATTTTTCACATAACTGAGACAAAATGAAGACCATGTGATCATAATAGTCCCAGCATCAGTAGCCTAACTAGGGGTGTGTGGGTACCTATCCTAGGTTAGGAGGCAGCAGCTCAGACAGGAAGTGTGTAGGAACTCCCAGCATGGGTACCCACGTGCATAACAGACAAAATGAAGACCATGTGATCATAATAGTCCCAGCATCAGTAGCCTAACTAGGGGTGTGTGGGTACCTATCCCAGGTTAGGAGGTAGCAGCTCAGATGGGAAGTGATGTAGGAACTCCCAGCATGGGAACCCATGTGCTCTCCTTCCTGATCTCAGATCCCATGCACATCCCTCCCAGAACCATGTACCCCTCTGCACACAGGATTTGCCCTCCATGCCAACACTTATTGTTATATCACTGTCCAGAATGGACAAGCAGTTTTTCTTCTCAGCCCCAGTGATTCTCAGCCCATCTCCTAATCACTTTCCCACTTCTCTCTGATTTAAACACCCAAAGCAAAGAATGTCTCTTGTTCCCAGACTAAGCACCAACACACTTGATAGGACAGATGCTGATTGAATGACTTACTGAGAGAGAAATTGCTCATTTTAAGAAAGTGTTACAAAGTAGAAACTTGCATTTTCAGAGGTAACTGGAAGAGGTTCTCTGTCTGGTTGGGTCAGCAGCAGCTCTTGCCATTGGCAATCTCAATCCTAAGTATTACAAATAATTTACTTACCTGAATGCAGTCTAGACCATCTATACCACTTAGCAGAGATCTCCTCAAATCACCCTCAGGTCGGTTTTAAATGATATTCATATGCCATGGTGATAAGATCTTTGAGGAGTACAGGCAGTCCTTGACTTACAATGTTTATAAATTGACACCCTGTTTCAACTTTATGACATCAGTTTCGACTTTACAATGTTTGATCTGATGCAATGCCATGCCAGCGAACAAGTTGGCTGCGCCACTCATCTCCCTGGAGAACATCTGTCCGAACTTCCTTGGACACTTTCTTTAAGAAAGCAGACAAGATTCCAGAAAAACCTGCAGCCAAGATTCCTGAGAAGACTCCAGCCAAGAACCCTTCAAAAAATCCAACCAAGAGCCCTTCAAAAACTCCAACAAAGTCACCTCAAAGAAGTCCTTCCAAATCAGTATGATTGGTATTTACCATATAAATACATTTAATGTAGTTATATCACTCATCTATAATTGATCAAGTACAAAATTCTGGGGTGTTTTTAGTGAAACTAGGGTGTGTCGGGCCTTGGTTCAGGAACCAATCTCCCCCATTTCTAACATTGTTTCTTATGAGAAAATTGGTTCTGAGTTACAACGTTTCGACTTAAGACATAGTTTTCAGGAACTAATTGTGTCGTAAGTCCAAGGACTGCCTGTATTATTCAGTTCTTCCCATTTTATGAGGAACTTCTCACTGGGTTACACACATTGCAACCTGCCGTTTTTACAACATGGTAATGAAGGCAGTCTTCTTAGTAGCTTTCTTTAGCTAGAGTAGCAGGAAAAATTCTGGCCCTCGTGGCCAGTCTTTCTTACATTATAATTACCACATTTACTCAAATATTAGATGACCTTGAATATAAAACAACCTCCCAATAATTAGATTCTATACATGGAAAATGTATAAATTTGTTATAATTTTCCAGGTGTAGAATCTAATTATCGGAGGTTTGCCTTCAATTTGTCCCCCTCCCACTGCTATAGCAGGAAAAATAAATCTGCAGGGTCAGGTAGCCCCCTTGCCCTCTGTCTGCCTCTTCCCTGTCCCCCACCCCCCTTACTATCAAACTTTGTTGTTCCTGAGCACGTAGAAATGAGGTGCACATTTGAAAACACTGACTTTGAAATAAATATATAGGCAAATTACTATGGGTGCCCATAGACTTTTTCATCCAGAATTGATGCATTTTATATTTTTTGAAATGGCTGCAAGTTTTAGCACAGGTAAACACACTTTTAAGTAACTCTTTTATACCTACTTTATATATAGTGCATACTATGCATGATATTAGTCCAAAGCCAAAAGGCTCATGATTTACCTGTTGGGCTGGGTCCCAGCAGAGTCCACAGTGTTTCAAGCTATGGTGACCCCATAGTTCAGCACTGCTGAGTGTGTGTGTGTACTCTGGATATCTCCGACAAAGGATGCATGTACTAATTAGCCACCACTTACTACTGGAACCAGGTGTTCTTGTCTCGAGTCGTGGGATCCTCCAAAAATTCAGTTTAGTACTGTATGACATTACAGTGTTCTCTATTGTTACTGCATAGCACTCATTTTTAAGGGGGTGGGAGGTTAAATGTCTAATAGACATGTCTAAAAATTAGTTGGTAATGGGGATTCACCACTGAGTGGTGATATTTCTAGTGAGATTACACAGCCCCATGTTAAAATTCCAAGCAGAGGTTTGAAGCTGAGTTTCCAAAATAAGTACCCTAACCACTAGGCCATGGGTCTCATTTATATCTCTGTTTCTCCACACACACACACGTTCCCCTTCTCCAAAATAACTCTGAATGGTTTTGATTTAATTCATCTGCACAACAAAAACATTTTTGAAATTATGAACCTTTGTCAGGACAGGAAAACCATTCCCCATTTAGCTGTATAAAAGAGTTATTTTTACCTAGTGAAAAGGATCAGTGTCAAAGCTAAAATCAAAATCAAATTAGAAATTAGGTACAAATTTTTAACATTGAGAGTGATAGCTACTGGAGCAAACTACTGAGGGAAGTGTTGTATTATCCATCTTCCATTGTCTTCAAATCAATACTTGTTGGCTTTCTGGATGATACACTTTGGTCAAAGACAAGGGTAACTGTGTGAAAGTTAATGACTTAAGATATACAGGAGGACAGACTAGATGATCTAATGTTGACTTCTGGCCTTAAACTCTATTAATCTAAATAGGATTTAGTGTAACAGAATTAAATCTGTATGCATCTAAGCATTTTTCTGATACCAAGAGATAAAATATGCCTGGACTTTCTGTGCATGAAATATATGAACAAAGGCAGGGAAAAAGGAGATGGATTTTTCCAGGCAGAATGGCAGACCCTGCTCCCTCACTATTACCTTGTGAATGTAGAGAGGTGTGAAAAAAGGACTGGGCCATGACGCTGCCCTTTCAAATTGGCCAGCATCTGAAATTAAGTGGCTGCCTCCATACACCTGGGAGATCTCTGAGCAGGTTTTCCTTGTCCCGTTTTGTTTTGGTGCTCTTTCACAATGTCCCTTCTTATGACAAAATCTTGTACAAATTATCGCATATCTAGTGATAGAGAATTTCATAAACAGTAACAACTAAATCCAGTTATTCACTTTTTCTTTGGCTTCATATTTAAAGAAAGATCTTCTCTTTTCTGCATTGTGGGAAGAAAAAAATAGAAGCACCCAGTTGCTGTTCTCTATTGGTCCATATATTATAGCTGCTGGAACTACCATTCTCTATTCTCGCTCTCTTTTTTTCAAATTTTCTTACGGTTTTCTATTTCTGTGATATCTTTTTTTTATAAATATAGAGGAAACAAACTGCAATATTGAACTTTGTCATAGTGTTTAATAATGGCGCAAGTATATATGAGAACAATTCTGTCTATGATCGTTCATTCATTAGGTTACCTTCTGAAACAACAGCAGTTAATTGTCATAGTGGTTTTGGTACTGTGGGTTCACAGCCACTAGAAGTGAACTAAAATTACTGCATTTTGCATTTTGCATAAGCCACCAAGTAGTTACTAGTTGATAATCATTTTTGATCAGTCCTGTATTTGTAAAACTGAAGTAAACTGAATGATTTTAGATTTTGTTAATTCATTGTGATCCTTCCAGTTATCTTAATTCAAACAATAGAATGATTCAGAGTTTGTGTAGCTTGATTTATTTTTGCCATAAATAATCCTGTCCATCATTTATTCAGGAACTGAAAAGATTTACTTCAGCACCTAGCACTTTAATATTATTATAAACATATTATAGTCAATCAAGCATCAGTGCTTGGAAGAGTTAAATGGTGCTAAACCATTACTAGATAGTTTAATGAAGTTAGCCAAACAGGAGACATTATTAAGAATAAGGAAACAGCAAATGTGACTGTGTATTGGAGGTTATCTTTGTTACTTCATTACTAGTCTTTACTGTACCCATGTTTTCTTGCATTACAGTTCATCTTTCTTTTCCTCTTGCTATGACAAGGCCAGCCCTTTTTTATGGTGTTCACACCATCCTTCATTGCAGTTTATTTTCTTTACATACCAATTTTGTTTTTAGTTCTTTCCCTCTAACATCAAATAAGAAAATTGGTCTGCAGTTTTACTCTACAGTTCTTGGTATTCATTGGTATACAGTTCTTAGCAGTTATTGCTTCTTTTTTGAGTGCTAGTATTTTTTTTCTGAGTTGTTTGAAATTTTGAATTCTCAAGGCATTCATTTCAACAGTTAGAAATGATTCTGGGAAAGGGAGCAGTACTTGTGTTCAGTCTACAGCTGCCCCCTCTCCTTTGCTCCTCATGCCTTCCTGAGACAGGGTGATTCTGGTCTGGGGAAACTGGGGAATAGCAACAGTTCCCAGGAGGACTGGAGCAGTGGGCTAAAGTATCCCGCAAATGCCCCCATCCATACCTCAGACCAAGAACTCCTCTCTGGGAAGCAGGAGAAGAGCAGTAGGGGGTTGCTTCTCTGTTTTGGCTTCAGGTGTCCATGAGCTGAGCAAAGTGAGTAGTGCCACAAACACCCTGCCCACTCCTGTGCTTAGTTTCCAATGGATAGGAGCCAAACGTAGAAGAAGCTTGACAAATACCCATCTCTCCCCACCTGCTCCTTCAGACTGTAGACTTCAGCTGGTGAGCAGGCATGGAGTAGTGGGGGAAGGACTCCTCTTGGGTTCTGGTACCCCCACAGGATATCCTTGTTACCCCCAGCTGGGTGGCAGGGTCAATAGTGGGAAGCCAGAAGAGACCTAGAGCCTGTTGGTGATAGCCTCTCCATTCCAGATTCCTAGTCCCAGAGTTTTGCAATTCCTGTCCTCAATACCCAGCTGGGTGGTAAGAGCTATAAGGGGAACCCAGAGGAACCCAGCAAAGCCCTCCACCCCCCCACCCACACCTCTTTGGGAGGAAGAGGCAGGGAGCAGCAGTTCAAAGTCCCTAGCCTCTTCCCCTAACTGGGCAGTCCCCAGGCTGGGGAAGAGTTGGGGACCAGAATAGGAGAGAAGTATATGAATGTTTAGCCTTGTCTTCTCTCACAAGGAAAATCTTCCAGGTTGAGTCCTGAAAGGTCTTCTCCAGGAGGAAGCATATTTCCTCAAGGAGAAATTCAGTGAAGGCTTGTATATTTCTCATTTCTACTGGGAGAATGACGATTCTTCTGGGAGAACTGTAATGCTTGTAAGTGACTTCCATCTATGAAATTAACAAATTGATTAAGGCTATTAAAATCTTGAAGGAAAAGTAAAAGGAGTAGAAAGTAGGAAATAGCTATACTTTAATAAGCAAAGAGTTTCTCTTGCCTCTTAAATCAACCTCTGTCCTTCTTCAACATGTGAGCCTTTACTTGAACAATATTACCTGTCCATTGTCATATCATCCAGTTTTCATTCATGAGTTAAGTGCATACTTTCATCATCCCATCTGAGAGGAATTATGTACTGTGCCTGCATTTCTTGGTTGAGAACATTGACAATGAAGCAATAGTGGCTGAGTGGGTATTGACAATGGCATTGGCTCGCCTTGAAGAAGGGAAAATGTGTCAGGGAAAGACTTGATATTGACAACTGTATTGGCTCCAGCCTTAGCCACTATGGGAAAATAAGTCAGGAAGAATGTTCAAATTAAAATAAGTTAATTTCTTTAGGTTATATCTTGATATTGATTTTCAAGGAGAACTCACTATTGATGTTAATTGGAAGTTCTGCTTAAGAAACAATATAAAATAACTATGTTCCTTTATACTTTTAATAAAATGTTTTTGTGTGATTTACTATTAGAGTTTTTTTTTTACATTGCATGAATTGGATCCAGATGGTCTTTTTATTTTTTTTTATTTTTATTTTTTTTAATGTAATGACTTAAATGATGCATATGTTTTAAAGTCTAGCTAATATTTTGAAATAATACACAAGAAGAAATTGTCAGGTACAGATGTTCATTCAGTAAGTCCTGTGTCCCTAAGATAATACTTCTATTTTTTACTTTTTGGTAATCTAAACTAGGGAAGAAATAATTGTTCTTGCATTGTTTTGACATGCAAAATGAGAAAAAAAATGGCATCTGTAAGCTGCAACATTTGACTGAACTTTCCCTAATCTTTGCTCTTTTACCTTATCCTCATCTGTTCTAAACAGGGCAGAAGCTATTTTTAATATTACTAGTATTATGATGAATGGTTTAGGCAGTAAAGGCCATGTTCTTCGACACTCCCTTATATGATTAGTCCCTTTCTAGTTGGTACTAGAAAGATTTGTATCAGAAAGTGTTTCAATATCAGGTCTTACATTTGGGTGTGACACTGTACCAACTATGACCTCATACCCTGGCCTCAGTTCAGCAAAGCCTGTAAGTATATGATTTAAGTATATCCTTACATGCTGAATTGCAGGTGTTAGCTATCCACCTGTCCCATCTCATTCCAGTAGCACTCATAGTTTCTTTGTTCAACTTTCTTGACTTTCTAGAGAGCATCAAGAACTACAGTTGTCTGATCAGGTGAGGAAATAAATCAAACTAATAGGTACTGAACCTAGTAAAGATCTTTAAACCCCAAAAGTATAGATTCAGGGAAGTCCTCATTAATGCATGGAAAAGAAAGAGAATCAAGTAATATAAATAAATGTGCTTGCCTAATATATGGTTTCCCAAGAGTCAAATTCCAGCATATTAAAAGTCAGAATTATTGACCCAAAGAAAACATATTCTGAATGCTAAAACAAACAAATGCAACAAAAAGGCATTTTTAAATGAACAAGATAAAACTGACTATGCTTCTTGCCTTAATGGTTGAAATGGTATATTTATTATAGTTTTCCAAAGTGGAGCAAGCAATAATGTAACCCCTAGAAAAGCAGTTTGAAAATATGTGGAATTACTAATTATTCTCATTTTCCACTCAGATATCTGTGGTCAGCAGAGAAAGACTTAAGATATCCCATATAGACCCAGCTATTTTAAAGATCCCAAATTAGACAGACTTTATATCTACATAATACGTAGGGGCACTTCCAGTCTGGACAAAGTTTTACCACAATATCAATGTAGTTTAATTTCTGCAACTATTTTCTTTGAAGTTGGAGGAAGGAAACTGAGTTACCACCAAATCCCTACGCTCTTGTGGTCTCTTATTTCATTTGGGGATATTAAGTAAAATACAATGAATCCATAGTAGAGTTTCCCAGGACATTACAAAGATCAGTAAAGACTATATCTATTAGCTTTCTGTAATTAAAGAATACTCCTTATATATGTCTTACTGTATAGAGAATGTGTAATCTTCTGGACATATCCAGAACTGAAAATAGTAATTTTCACACTGTCGGAAGCTTGTGAAAACAGTATAAAATAATGTCCTTGTTCTAGGGTTGTTGGTTGTAATTGTGTTGGTCTAAGGGCACAGGCAGACAAGGTTTTTGGGTAGATGAGGCTTTCTTCAAACAGCTAGCGCAAGTTTCCCGATCACAGGCCCTGGTTCTCATTTGGGACTTCAGTCACCCTGACATCTGCTGGGAAGGCAATGCAGCAGTGTGCAGGCAATACAGGAAGTTTTTGGAGACTGTTGGGGATAACTTCCTGGTGCAAGTGCTGGAGCGACCAACTAGGGGCCATGCTCTTCTTGACCTGCTGCTCACAAACAGGGAAGAATTGGTGAGGAATGTAGAAGTGGATTGCAACTTGGGCAGCAGTGATCATGAATTGATTGAGTTCAAGATCCTGAGGAGAGGAATGATGTAGAGCGGCAGAGTAAGGACTCTGGATGTCAGAAAGACAGACTTTGACTCGCTCAGGGAACTCATGGGCAGGATCCCCTGGGAAGCCAGTCTGAGGGAGGGAGGAGTCCAGGAGAGCTGGCTATACTTTAAAGAAGCCTTACTGAGAGTGTAGGAACAAAACATCCCGATGCGTAGAAAGATTAGCAAGTATCGCACAAGACCAGCTTGGCTTAGCAGGGAACTCTTCAGTTAACTAAATAATGAAAAAGAACGTATAAGGAGTTGGAAGCTTGAACAGATAACTAGGGAATAACATAAGAGCACTGCTTGGGCATGCAGAGATGAAGTCAGGAAGGCCAAAGCGCATTTGGAATTGCAGCTAGCAAGGGATGTGAAGGGTAACAAGAAGGGTTTCTACAAGCATTTTGGTAGCAAGAGGAGGATTGGGGAAAGTGTTGGGTCCCTTACTGAATGGGGGGAGGCAACCTTGTGACAGAGGATGTAGAAAACACTGAAGTACTCAATGCCTATTTCACCTCAGTCTTCTCAGGCAAGCTCAGCTCCCAGACTGCTTCATTGGGCACCACAGTTTGGGGAGGAGGTGACCAGCCAACAGTGGCAAAAGAACATATTAGGGACTATTTAGGAAAGCTGGACATATACAAGTCCATGGGGCTGGATGGGACCAAGGGTGCTGAGGGAGTTGCTGATGTGGTAGCAGAGCCACTGGCCATCATTGAAAACTTAAGGTGATCAGGAGAGGTCCAGGATGACTGGAAAAGGGCAAACATAGTGCCATATTTAAGAAAGGGAAGAAGGAGGATCCAGGGAACTATATTTTGGTCAGCTTCACCTCAGTCCCTAGAAAAATCACAGAGCAGATCCTCAAGGAATCAATCTTGAAGCACTTGGAGGATAAGAAGGTGATTAGGAACAGTCAACATGGAATCACCAAGGGCAAGTCATGCCTGACCAACCTGATTGCCTTCTCTGATGACATGACTGTTTTTGTGGATGCAGGGTGACCAGTGGATGTGGTATACCTTGATTTTAGCAAGGCTTTTAATACCATCTCCCACAGCATTCTCACAGGCAAGCTAAGGGAGTATGGGTTGGATGAGTGGACTGTAAGGTGGATAGAAAACTGGCTGGAGCATTGGGCTCAGAGAGTAATAATCAATGGGCTGATGTTTAGTTGGCAGCCGGTATCAAGGGTAGTGGTGCAGAGATTGGTCCTGGAGCCAGTTTTGTTCAATGCCTTCATCAGACTCCTGGAAGATGGCATAGAGTGCACCTTCAGCAAGTCTGCAGATGACACCAAGCTGGGGGGAGTAGTAGGACTACTGGAGGGTAGGGCTAGGATTCAGAGTGATCTAGACAAATTGAAGGATTGGCACAAAAGAGATCTCATGATGTTCAATAAGGACAAGTACAAAGTCTTGCACTTAGGACAGAAAAAGCCCATGTACCAGTACAGGCTTGGGGCTGACTGGCTGGGCAGCAGTTCTCTAGAAAGTGACCTGGGGGATATAGTGAAAAAGAAGCTGAATATGAGCCAGCAGTGTGCCCTAGTTGCCAAGAAGGCTAACAGCGAGAGGCACATGACACATGAAGAGGGGCTGAGGGAACTGTGCTTATTTAATCGAGAGAAGAAAAGACTGGGAGGGGATTTAATAGCAGCCTTCAACTACCTGAAAGGGGGTGGGGGAGTTTCAAAACAGGATGGAGCTACTGTTGTCAGTGGTGGCAGATGACAAAACAAGGAACATGGGTCTCAAGTTGTAGCAAGGGAAGTTTAAGTTAGATATTAGGAAGAATTTACTCACTAGGAGGGTAGTAAAAGACTGGAACAGGTTACTGAGAGAGGTGGTGAAATCTCCGTCCTTGGAGGTTTTCAAAACCCAGCTAGCCAGAGCTTTGGCTGGAATGATCTAGTTGAGGCTGGTCCTGCTTTGAGCAGGGGGTTGGACTTGATGACCTCCTGAGGTCCCTTTCAACCCTAATTTTCTATGTCTCTGTGGTACCTTTTTATTTGCATATTAGTTTCTATTCTACCCAAGAGAGCACACAAAACAGCAACAGACTCTCCCTATGCCTGAAGAAAGGTGTTTGTGCTCAAAATCTTGTAACGAATAATTTTTCCAACTATTTAGTTTGTCTAATAAAAGATAGCACATCTACCCAAAAAAGCTTGTCTGTCTTCATTCAATGAATTTCTGCATTACTCTTCAGGATTCCATTTGGGAAACTTACCTTTTTTTCGTATAAAATCAAGATTAGTATTTTATACTGAGATTTGTATAAAACTAAGATTGCTATAATTTCTTTTGCCAGATAAGGAAAGGAAGGCAAAACTTTAATAAATCATTTAACTTCAATTCTACAAACTCTTGCTCATATTCAGGGCTCTCTGTTAGCAAGCACTCACCTTATTTTTAGTCAGTAAACATGTCTATCCCTATAATGTATTCACAGTTAGGAGAACGCATTAGGCATGTGTAAACATCACTTTTAGTTCCATTTGTATTAACTGAAAATTATGACTCACTTCCACCTAAATATACCACATCTCATCATATGGAAATTATATAGAATTGAACACCATATCTCATCATATAGAAATCACAAAGCCATATTCATTATCAAGAAGAAGAAAAATCATGGGTAGATATAGGTAAATATTAGTGTTCAATTTTTTTTTATAAATATAGGTAAAAACCTATCTGTTTAAAAGCCTAAGTAGAATTATCCTGGTGATTATTATCAGTTTTCAGTATTTATGGCAGACCAATACATCCAGGGCTTCAGGAAAAATCCAGTTATGAAGTGTTGTTTTTTAACAAAAAATAACTATGAAATTCCTGTGAGTATCAAAACAACTCTTCATTATGTATCATCTTACAGATTTGAATTGCTGCGAATGCCAGCTGTTTGTCATCCCTTTGATTAAAAAGAACTGTGCAGACAATGCTAATGGAGAAATTGAGGCATACACTGATTTAGGGCTAGATTTGCAAGAGCTCAGCACCCCAATGGGGGCTAGATTTCAAAAGATCTCAGGTCCTATTCAACAGCACAATAAATGGGCAGATTTTCAAAAGATTTCAGCACTGGTAATCTGATCATAAGAAGCAGCTGCTGAGAACATTTGAAAACCAGCCATGAGTGACTAGAAATTTGTGGCAGAACCAGAAATAGAACCCCAATCTTATAACTTGAAGTCCTGGTCTTTAGGCAGAAGACTGTCTTTACCTTCTTTGCCAGGGCTATTGCATTTAGTTAGCACTTTGCTATGAAATTTAACCAATTTTTTATAAGGAACATACAGATTTTGCAAAATGCTGTTCAGATTTATTCTCTGAATGAGGCTATCGGGTAAGAGAAATATTGCTAATCTATATTATACTAACTCTTCCTGTTATATTGGCTTGATTAGGTGTATCACACATTTTTTAAAAATCCATCCAGCATTTATTAAAGATTGTATAGTCTAAACCTAATCCTTTTAGTACCATCACAAAAATGTTGTCTCAATAGAAAATAAACCAAAAAAAGAATTTAAAGAAATTAGCACTATGGCTCAGATCTTATTCCACCTATTAGGCATGGAATAGTGCTCAGTCATCTAAGTTTCTACCTATGATGCTGTTACACCCTGCTCAGGTCCATGAAAAATATTGATACATCAAATTTTGTAAACCATATTTCTCTTACTATTATGTTTAAGTCACAAAAAGTACTGAGGAGGAGGATGATCCACACCAACCTTTGTATTTATAGTTTTTCAGGGACTTGAGCAAGATGCAGTAGGACTGTACTTTTGTTAGATGCCTAGTAAGTGGAATAGGGTCTGGCCTGTTTCTTGGTGAGGTCCGTGTTTCATTTAAACGGAACTTCAAACATTGCTCTAAACTACTTCTTTTCTGGACTTGACAAAATGTTTTGTTTCTTTCCTCATTGTAGGTGAAAAAAAATCTGTATCTAGTTTCCTTTTTTACCAGCTAGAGGACTTCATTGCGCTGTTCAGTTGTTGCTTATCGTACCTGAATTTTTAATTGCTCTCTTTCATTCACCACTTGTCTATTACCCAGTTCCTCCTCTTCCTTTTACTCCTCAGCAGTGTCTGTTAATTATTCTTTATGTCTTGCTCTGTGGGTTTTTGCCTTGTTCTGTGCTCTTTTTCTTCCTCCCCCACTTCTCCTTGCTCTGCTGCATCATCCCTCTGTTCTGAGGACTGAAATGTGAAGCTCTCCTTAAGACGTTTCACAGAGGCACTGAACAGAAAAGTAGCCACTTGTCATACCTTTTCTGATTTTTTTTAGTAAGTTTTGCTTTTGAGGTCCATCTCGGACAGCATTTCGGAGTACTTATATGGATCACTTTTTATCAGGGCACCCGCATAAATTTCAAGGCCCAAAGAAGCTGTTATGATCATCTGTCTTCTGTGGACCACGTTCCAGGACATCTCCTCAGTAAATTTTGCCTCTGATTTCTTTTTGGGTGATAACTTATCTTTTTTAGAAAAATATGTAGTCTTGTTGTAAAGAATTTAAGAGAGAGAGAATCAACTATGTCCCTGGGCAAATTGTTCATGTGGTTAATTAGCCTTACTGAGAAAACAATTGTGCCTTATTTGTAGTCTGAATTTGTTAAGCTTCAACTTCCAAATAGTGGAACTCGTTATGCCTTTTTCTGCTAGTTTAATGAGCTGTCTACTGTCAGAAATCTCTTCCTTATGTAGGTATTGAGATCTTCTAACTTGCTCTTTGATAAACTAAGTAAATTGAGCTTTCACTTTAGGGAATGATTTTCAGAAACTTAATCATTCTTGTAACTCTTTTTTGAACTCTTTCATGTTTCAACATACTTTTGAAGGGTGAACACCAAAAATGATTGTAGTAATAATATGACTAATGGTGTATGTAGAAGTACTAGTATCACTTCAGATCTCCTGCTTGATATTTTCCCTGCTTATACTTACCCATTGCAGGGATGTATATTTAATACCTTTATTTGCCCAACAGGATAACCCAGATGATCTTTTTTCTGAATACATTTGATTAAAAAATGGTTGCTGTTGGGAATGAGCAAGATTTCTTTTTCTTTTTGGTTTCATTTTTGATAACTATTAGAAAAAACAATGACAATACTGCAGGTGAATAATATATACATCAGGGCTGTTCAAGTGGCTGGGGGCTGTATGCCCTGTGGGCCACACCAGGGCCATGAGCTGCACATGAGCTGTGCTCCCTCTGCCTGAAGAAGGGTGACTGGGCCCAAAAGCTTGCTGAGAACTTTTTTCCAACTACTCAGTCTAAAGAAGATATCACATCTACTCAAAGAACCTTGCCTGCCTATGAGCTGCACAGACGCTCCCTCCGCTATGCCACATGCCTGTGTGGACAGTCTCTACTCTACCACTGCACTGTGTGCCCATGTGGGCACCCTATTCCCCTCCACTGTTACATTGCACACCTGTGTGACCCTGGACTCACTCTCTGCTCCCCTAGGGCTGGGACGTGAAGCAGCAGCTGGAGGAGAGAAGGGAAACTCGGGGACCCCAGCAGCTGTTGCAGCCAGAACGATAGGGGGGGTCAGCCCATAAACCACTAGTTGGATACCCCTGCTATATTTCAGGGGTTAAACATTTGTTTTTATTTTGTTTGAGGAAAAAAGTTATGTCACTGGTAGCAAGCACTGGGCTAGGTAGTAAACATTGGGAGAAAACCTGAGCCTGTCAGATCTTTAGAAAAGGGGACTGAGTGCCTTTCTGTAGTGCTGTGTAAATAATGAATAATGAAGACTGCAGCTCATAAGGTATTTTACTAAATTCCATAACAAAATGATACCTTCTTCACTTGTGCAAATGGACAAGTTGATTACCAACGTTTAGCTAGGACCATTGTGCTTTCTAGATCTTCCTCTTCAACTTTTCTGATTTGTTGCCTGCCTTTTCAGACAATATAGAGATAGGCCATTGCATGTTTTCAGGTTTTTCTTGGCCAAAGAAGCCAAAAGCAAAAAACTAAACAAGTAAAAAGCTGTTCAGCAGATCCTCTTTCACTAGTGTTTTTCTATGAGTACCTTAGGCTGGCCATTTTTTCTTTCACTGAGAGAGACCTCAGGAGTGGAAATGGTTTCTAGAGCCATGGCAGGCAGAAATAGATGCACTGCTTACCAGGGAGAGATTCACCTACTGGGGGCAGATTTTAAGAAACAATAAGGAAGAAATCTCAGTAATCTTCTCTTTTTCTTCTCCTTGATCTCCTGTGTCCTGTCTTGCTTCCAAGGGTATTTTCTCAATTTCTTGTTCTTTCTTTTCCTTGTCTAAGTAGTAATTTGTAACAAGTTCAGGAAAAGCTTTTTCTTTTTTGCTCCTCTTGTCCTCAGACTGTGGTCTGGGCCCAGTTGGTTTTGGGGATATACTGATATGTCTTTTCTACCCTAAAGAATGAGGTACCAGACTGTCTGACCTCGTTTTTGCTGAATATGAATGTCTGAGCCAGTTTGTAAAATCTCCACCAGCTCTACTCTGCTGGTAATAGATCAGAAGTATTTTGGGCATGGATAGATTTGCTATTCCACTCTTTTATCACCCTACATCAGGGGTGGGCAAAATGCGGCCTGCGGGCCAGATGTGGCCCGCCAGGCCATTCTATCCATCCTGTGGAGCCCCTAAAATTTTAGAAAATTAATATTTATCTGCCCCTGACTGCCTGTCATGCAGGCCTCAATGGCTTACCAAAAATCAGTAAGGAGCCCCCTGGCAAAAATAATTGCCTGCCTCTGCCCTACATGATATAGTCAGCAATTCCAGTTCATCTTATATTTGCCCTGGCGCTTGTGTAAGTTATGTTGGTCAGAGCATCACCCTGCCATCATCACCCTGTCTTGGAGTCTCAGAACAGCAGGGACTTCCTATTCCTGCAGAAGGATGATTGCACCTGAAAGCTTGCAAAGAACTTAGACTCAGTTGGTCTAATAAAAGATATCATATCTGCCCAAAGAACCTTGCCTGCATGCCATCAAGGATGCCTTTTAGATATTCTCTAGGGCTGCCAAATGATTACAAAAATTAATTGCAAGATTAAAACAAAATGTGATTAATCACAATTTTATTGCACAGTTAAACAATAATAGAATCTCATTTTTAATAAATATTTTGGGATTTTTTTCTATATTTTCAAATAAATTGTGAATTACAACACAAAATGCTAACTGGACAGTACCCACAGGCTTCTGGCCCTGCTGGTTCCCCTCACTTTCAACCCACAGTCCTTTACCCCACCCCCCTGGCTCTGCCAGTGCCCCTCACTCCCAACATGCAGTTCCCCATCCCTGCGCTGCCCCTCACTCCTGACCTGCAGCCCCCTGGCACTGCCAGTGCCCCACACTCATGACCCACAGTCCCTCACCTCCCACCCCTGAGTATGCTGATGGCTCTCAGTCCCAACCCCCAGCCCCCCAGCCCTGCTGCTGCCCCTCACCCCAAAATTTGACCCACATGGAGCTCCTAGAGCAGGGGCTGCAGCACTGCAACCTGGGGGGGGGGCAGTAGGGGGGGAACCTCAGCTGAGGGAGGGAGGGAGGAGAGGAAGGGCAGGGCACTTACCCTGGGTAGCTGCAGCAGTGGTGCGCAGGTGGTGCGGAAGCCCAGCAGGGGCAGGTGGTGGCGCCAACCCGAAGCTGTTGCTGGGTGTGGGGCAAGTGCAGCCCCTCCCCCTCACTACTGTGTCCTTCCTGCTTCAGCCACTTGGCAGTTTTGCTGCCAGCACTGCCCCATTGTGTGGCCTGGAGGTGGCAGTGACAGCAGCGGAGAGGCACCACAGGGCAGCCTGGGCATGGACTCCAAAACCACGTGGGTGATTAAACACGTTAAAAAAAATTAACACGTTAATTGCTATTTGCATTAATTGCGCACGTTAACACAGATTAATTGACAGCCCTAATATTCTAATTTAAATGCGCTTCTTCGAGCACTCTGTTGGTTTTGAGCTACTAAATCGGTAAAAGAGAGACCCTATTCATTCGCATCATTTTCCTATAAGGAATGTTACATGAAGGTTTTAAAGAACTCTTCCTTTAAAAAATAAATAAATAAAATGGACCTGAATGTTAATACGCAATAGTCAGAGGTCGCAGAAGAAGTGATTTGATATTAATATATTTTGTCAATAATATACATCTACTTTGTATATAAATGCATTTTACCAGATAACAAAATAGTAGCAAGAAAGTTGAAAGCTTCTCAACGCAAGTTGCATATATTTTATGTTCCTAATTATTTCATTTTAATGCCTCCGTTTAGTTTCATACTGATCATTTATACTGACAAAAAGGAAGAAAAGAAAACAAGGAACCTGTCATCAATCATTCATTTAATCAAGTAGCAAAAGTAGATAAATAAACATACTGAGTTAATTATTCTTCTGTATGTAATGATTGACAATAATGCTAATTTATTCCCTTTTTTTAACCTTTGACTGTCAGTACAGTTGGGATTAATAGGCACTGACAATTAAAAATGGGAAGAAATGTATTTTTCTGATAGCCAGTAAATGTTGGTGGTGTTGAAAGGTCTTAGATTTTTTTCCCACCAAACTGCCTCAAATTTCCCCCCCAAAATGCATCAGATCTATGTCAGGTGTTATTTTTCACACTTCTTATGTCATCCTTCATAACACTTTGGAAACTACTGTTAGCTTTCAGACATATGGTCAGGAATATTTTATGAATGGACAGGCTTTCTTGAGCATGCAATATTAATTCTTTGCAATCTGAAGATCTCAAAGCACTCTAGAACGGCTACTTAAGACCCCTAGCAAGTCAGTGTGAAAGCTTTCAATAGATCTCAGGCATCCTAATTTTCCATCCCCTGCTCTGTTCATTGTGCAGCCCTCCTTCCATTTTGTACATTTTATTTAATGGTGAAAGTTGAATACATTTTCCAGATATATAGGCTCCATATACAGAATGCCCAGCATGTAAATTATTTTTCCTTTTGTGGTATTTTGACATGCAGGCTCAGATTTTCAGCAGAAATCTCCACTATTATGAATGCGAAAGTGATAATATGGTTACGTGCCCTGGCATTTTCGCCTATTTAGCTCAAAACAGCTGCATCCCTACATTTAAGTAGCTAGGTTTCTAGAAGAGTTGCAGTTAAATACTGAGACTGAGTAGGCACAAGATACAGAGAAATATATCAAGAGATTTCTCTAGCTCACTAATATAATATTCCTGAACAAGAAACAAGGTAACATTAAGCAGCAGTTTTTGAAATGCTATTTAGCATGTCATTCAGATAAGTACAAGACATGCTCTATAGTCTATAACACACTTTTTACCTAACTTTAATGGTACATCAATACACCAAATACTGCAGTTCTTATAGTGTATAAACTATTTTCATTATTGGTATATTTTTTGTAATAGTTCATAAAAATAGTGATGTACCGTTCAGAAATGTGAAAACTCTACTTGTGGTTCAGTGTAATTCATTAACTGACCCCGTGACCTTGATTTCTAACTTTCCCAAAATCGTATACTGCATAATGTATTATATTTTAGATTTCGCATTTGGATCTCTAGCAGTTCTGAAATAGGGAAGCACATAGCCAGACATCTCCCTCTTGGCTACACCTCTACAGAGGTTCAAAAATGGAAATTATTTCTTCCTCTTACAAATTACTTGTATAAAGTTTCATCTGCATTTCTCTTAATTAAACAGTAAGATAGGATTTTTTTCCCCCATAATCATGTTACTTCTCAGATTCATGCTGTCCAAGCAAGGATATAGAGATCCAGACATCTTACAATATGACCAAGTACCTTAAAATTAGATATTAGCATGAAGTGTAGACAGGGGGTGCTCAGCCCACAGGCTAAATCTATCTCATGAAACCGTGTCATCTAGCCAAGAGTGGAAATCTGGGAGTGGGAGAGAAGTGGCAGCATTAATTGCTGCTTCCCAAGCAGAGCCCTGTAGGCTGGTTAAAGGAGCCCTACATGCCCGATTGTGCCAGCATTTGACCAGATACACATGTGCCTGGTCAGGCTGGCACTCACATAAATCCAGGCGTGCAGATTCAGATCAGGCTGATGCAAGGTTAGGCCAGCACATTGTCAGATCCAGGTGTGTAGGTTCTGGTTGGTGCATGGCTGGGTCCATGGGCATTAGAGTCAGGATGACCTGTGGCTGGATTTAGGCATACGAGGTTGGGTCATTGTGGTTGTTTGCACCCCCTGGCCAACCCAGTGCACTAGCCTGTGTGGGATCTGGCCTGGAAGCTTGAGTCTGGGCATATCTCATGCATTTGTTATAGATTTTATGGTAGAATTGAGCTATCAGGAACAAATACTCAGGGAGCTCAGGTCTTGAGATACTCCAGTGCTGCGGTTCTGCTCCCTGTGAAAAGGGAAGGAAGTGGTCAGACTGGTGGGGTTGTTCAGTCCCAGATGCATTGTGGATCTTGACTATGCAACAGCTGTGTTCATAGGAATGCATTAGTAGGCATGCTTGTGGTGCATAGTAGGAATGGGGCCAAAAGACCACCAAATGAGTATACCTCAGCTGTGGGGGTATTTGTGGCTGCTAGGCTAAAGATTGTAGGTTTACTTGAAAGTGCTGGAGCCTGGATTCTGAGTGTCAGAGAATGTTCTGACATCATCACCTAAATCTGGATGATGATCCTCTAGGCAAAGTCCTTGTAAAGGCTTTATTTAAAGAATAAAAATTTCATATGTTGCTACTGCTCATTTTGAAGGTAGAGAGGAGATAAAGAACCCTCAAAAATAAAGGACTTTTAATGGCTAAAAAAATATTTTTCCTGGAAATATTAGCATTTTTCCCACTCGTGTTTTGACCAGCTGTGGCAGAAATGAACTGTGTGCAGAGCTCCTTCTCTATATGTGTCTGTGGTGGTTAACTGTTACAAAGTAGAGAATGCCATTGCAAAATATCTTTGAAAGGGTTCTGCATAAATTCTCCTCTATGAGCATCTCCCATTCAGAGCATCAGTGGGTTGGGCACAATTTTGTCCTTTCTGTATGATCGCTTTATGTTTATTAGCAGCTGTTTTCTCCTAGTTGGGCTTGAGAGAATAAAATACAAAGGACTATATTATTCTGTAGCTTCTTTCTGCTTGGAATGGGGGAACTGGTGTTAAGAATTTTCCCATTTCTTATCAGAATCTAGTCTCATTTAGGTCACTTATTTCCCTGCTGAGAACAATTCTGACCAATCCCAACTATTAATCTTTTTCTCCACAAGGTGTTTCTTATGATGTAGCTTGATCACCACCTTAAAGAAGAACCCATTGAAACTAGTGAAAAACATTTTTAAGTCAAGGTGAGAATCTAAACAATGTAGGACTTCCAGGCAGCAGAATTTTTCATAGGTACAAAATATGGAATTATATCCTCAGTCGACTATTCTGTCCTGCATTTACAAATGTATGGATTCCCTTTTATTTGTAAAAGTTCTAATAAGTCTTTCTAGAACTGAAATAAATTAAGTTGGCATCTTCAGTGGGTTTAAAGCAGTATCTTTTATCCTCAAGACCCGCTCATATTTGAAAATTATAAAGAAGAAAAAAATAAATAATTAAAAATTGTGTTGTTATAGTCATATCAATTCTATTTATAGTTACAGTACATAAATATCTATTCTTAGGTTTGTAAGACTTTATGGTTAGCTGTTAGACTATTAGTTATTGTAAAAATAATGAATTCAGGAGACCTAAGTTTGTATATTTTCAGATGGACGTTTCAGTTGAATACCCATATTTTTAACCTGTGGAGAAAAAATTGCCTTAGTAAGAGTAGATGCATTTATTAGTGTCTATAAAATAGCAGACTGGTGTTTAATGCAAATTCTTTTCCTTCTAATTCAAGTGTCCCAGATTCACATGTTGTTAGATAGCATTTGCTAAATATTTGAATGCTATTTTGCTTCATATTTTAGTGGGCAGCTTATATACTCAAAGCATCACCTAAGTACCAATAACGTATTCTTGACTGAATAATGATGTATGTGGAATGTTACTTTTTTTGTCTTATAAATGGATGGCAATTTACACAGCTGTGGATGTGGGATGTTTCAATCCCAGACCATGTTGTAAGAAAAATTGAATGACAGTGAGCAAAACAGCAGTAATTATAAAACTAATTACTAAATGCTGATGATGCCCATAGGCTTTGCATAACTAAAATTAGAAAAGGAAATTGCTTTCGGCTTCAGAGAGGCAACTTGCTAGTTATTTCACTGTTTCAGTCAAAATGGAACATAGTGTATAAAGTTCAATCAGGAAAAAATACAATAGTGTATGCCCACAATATTTTTAACACAGAAATGTTGAAGAATTAATCCTTTTCTTCTTTTACTGCAAGATACTTGTACCATAGATAGAGAAAAATAACATAAAGCTACATGTTGAATATTTTTCCCTGCATGTACACTGGGCCTGATTCACAGCTGCTGACTTCAGTTTTACAGTAGAGTAACTCCATCCCTTTCAGGGATGTAAAATGGCGAATGGTGAATCAGGCCCATATAAAATATATGTGTGAATTCAAATACAAGACCAGGTTTTCAAATTTCTCTCCTCTAAGACTAATCTCTTTTATTCAATTTTGCAAATGCATTTATATGTGCATGTGCACAGTGGGTAGTTACAGTGACTACATTTATTGTTTTATAAATCTAAATTTTCCCGTCTCCAGTATTGATGGCATAACTCCTGTGGCTGCTTAAAAAATAGAGTTATATTGTTATATTTTATATAGAACTTTACATAACATAAATATGTTAATATAAACCCTAGCATAGAGTATGCGTTCACATATGTACAATCCATTCATGTATAAATACACAAATGGCTTATTATAAATGTGTGAAAGTACACATTTAGGTAAGTGTGTATTTATATGACATACTGTATTATAGGCATTCTTGCATGCAGAGAAAAATCCATTCTTATGCATTCTTAGCACAGTTCTTTAAAATTAAAAAAAAAGGATTAAAACATTGATCAGCTCATGAGCTGAAGAAGTATTAGTGACATGAAGACAAAGGGTAGACAATTCAGGAAGTATACAAGGATTACCTTTTGCTAGGCTCAGCTTAACATTTAAAATCCATGGCATTTATTCATACAGAATTGCATGGACTTTATGAGATTTGCCCCCTGAATTCAGATTCTTCTTTTCTTTTCTCTTTTTGGAACTGAGCTGGGAAATGTTTGTGTGTCCTTTGTGCATAGATGAAAGAGATCACCTTATCAGTGGTTTGAAAGGGATTTAGTGAGTCAAAATTTGTATATTTTCTTTAAAACCTTGTCTTTTCTTGAATTTATTAATTGTTCATAGTCGATACATTGAATTAGAGCTCCTTTATAGTTATAACCTTTTAGTGTATGTCTGTTTTAAAGGTCCTAAAGTAAGCTCTGTTGTCAATAAAGTTAATTTAAATGGGTAAATTTAATACACAATTGTTCTGGGATTATTAGACTTAATCACTATTGATAGAGTGAAATCTACAAATTATGAGTAATGATCTTAAGCATATTAAGAATTATTTAATTTTCTGGTCTTAGTAAGTATGTTGAAAGACTTACACTGGCTGTGCTAACAAACAGATATGAAACCCCATATTTAGTGTAATTCAATGATAAAAGATGTTTTAGATGCTGTGAATCTCCTTGCAACCTTTACATATGGGACAGTAAGATGAGTGAATTCTTTGCATCAGTGTATCTCAGTTAGCTTTTAGAGAGGTAGATGATCCAAAATTGGAAGGGTAAATCAGAAAGTGGTAAACAAAATAAAAAAAGAAGGTATTGCATTACGTACTGTTATGTAGGGAGATGTAGTTAGCTGTGCGAGCCTAAAGTTGAGTAGGAGGCAGGGTGGACTTGCACCTTTATAGACTAACCGAAGCGTGTGTGGGTGAGAGGCAGGGTAGATTTGCACCTTGTAAACTAACCAGAGGGAGAGAGTGTAGCCTTTTGGGGCTGAAGCTCACTTTTTCAGATTCTGGTTATATAGGGTCAACTTCCACAGTCTTTACACTGCAACCCATTTCCCCCATATTTCACTGGCAATCTCCTCTGAGTAAACACTGTTAAATTTGACCCCTTGTTATGGTAGATGAGATGTAATCACTGTCCCTAAATTCCATTTAGATATATACGTGCGACTCATGCTCAGGTCTGTGAATATAGCTAAAACTGTTACACAATAACTAGAGCATCTCATAGTTGTTAGAAATTACAGTGCTAGTAGCCTGAAATCATTTTTGTAGGTTACAGTTCTCCATATTACATTTTAAATCATTACAGTAACCAACATCAGTAGGTGGGGGTATCTTTACAAGAAGCTCAAAGTAACAGAAAACAAATTCTTCTTATAAGGAGACACCATTTTTCTGAGAGTTCTCTGTCATGTTACACTTTAGTAATCTCTGTCTCTTGTGTGTGAAAAGAAACAATTTATTTTCAACACTTGGAGGATGTAGAATGTCTGACTGCTGTCATAGCCTATTGTTTTTAACATAAACATTACAGCTGTGTTTGCTTTGAAATATTTGCCCATTATCGAGTAAATCTGTGCTGGAACACTAAATTGTCACCTTGTGCCCTTCACTATCATAAGCAAGCGCTATCATCAAGAAAGTAATACCCCCTCCTTCCCTATCCTTTACTTCTGCATATTCAGATATTCAGGAATGGTTTATATTTTCATAATTCAAAAACCACAATAAGTAAGTGCTGAAAAACATGAACAAGTAAACTAGCAAAGCAATAGAAAACCTTGCTTTACAGCCTTGTATAGTAGGTTAAGACATTTTAAGATTAATCCTATTTGCTTCCATTGATATCTATTAAGATACCAATTAAACAGCACTCTTGTGTTATATCCTTCTTCTCTTGTCCCCTAATTACTCTTTTTATTCCTAGCCATCCTTTGTTGCAATGTATATATTTTTAGGATATATTTACAGTTCAAAAGACTCTTTTCTTAACTTGGATTAGCTAACTTGGTTATTTAAATTGGGTTAAACTAGCACAGAAGACCAGATAACTGGGGTTTTAAGGTGAGATAGGTTTGAACTCAAGCTGCTATGTGGGAACCTGAAATTGAACTTTAACTGATCATTTATGTTAAAAACCAAATTACCCTGGGCCAGATCCAGTTTGGTCTCAAAAGTACTAATATTTAGGGATGGATTCCATTGCCTATCAACTGAGCATCTTCACCTGGAAGGTGATCTAATTTGAGGGAGTTTAGGCACATAGGATCTTTCTACAGTCAATGAAGAAACACACTGCAGTGGCAGTATGTTCAAGCCGGGCTGTTTACTAGTATCCCCAATCTCCCTATCCCAGAATCATGCTCCAAAGCTGGAAATACAGCAGGGAACATACTCCATGTCATGTCAGTAGCTGCTGTCAAGGGTACCAGAAACCAAGGTCTCCAGGGTAGCTGCAGAGTTGCTGTGGAACATATCTACCAACATACCTTTGTGTTTGGCACAGGCATGTATGAGTGGGTGGGAGGGTGTGCTAAGGAATGTCTTGGCTGTGACATGCAGCCACTACAGGTTTGACATACCAGGCACCTTCTAAGGGAGATTCAAAGTCTGAAGGTCTAGAAGTAGCCAATAGAAAATGCTTAAAATGGGCACCTAGCGCCTCTACTCATTTGCTGTTCAGAACATCTCCACCTGTTTCTCGTGGTAGCAGTCCTATTTTTCCTTGTAGTTACAGCACTTACCGAGGAAGTGAGAGAACTGGCTTTTAGAACCCTTACACCCTTACAGACTTGGATATCCCCCATCCTAAAAGAGTGCCCTAACCTTCAGGCTATAGAAGAGGTTAGGTAAGGGTACTGTTCACTTGCTGTTGAAGCTGGACCACTGGAAAGTCACAAGTACAAGACCCATAGGGCTAAAAGAAAAACAGGTAGCCTAGGGGTGATATCACTCATTTGGCAGGGTGGGAAGAAGGAAACTTGTTTCTGCTTCTGCGCATCTGCATGCACTTTACAGATATGGTACCTTGCTTTGTTTTGTTGTTTACAAAAAGAGATGATATTTATTTTCTACCCACCTTTTAAACATTCCCTTACATCTTCTAGTATTTTTTCTGGTTTTTTATAAATGCTTGCATGCAACATCTCCCAATGAACTGTTGATTATGACTTCTGAGACAGGCCTTGATATTTAAGCACATAAAATAAGAATATTCAATCTTGAATTTAGGCACAAGTGTGTTGCTGAATTCAGATCTGAATTGGGTTGCTAAGACTTGGTCTGATTCTGGGCTGGGGAATACCCTTACTTGCCATATTGTCAGTTATCTTTTCTCTTTATTTATAGTCCTTTCAGATCATATGGTAGACTTAGATTAGATCCAAGATAATTTGAGTTCTATTTTTCAAGTACCTTTTTGTGAAATGCCAGATATGATGTTTTACTAAATTCTGTTCTGCATTACATATGTTGCATTCCCTACATGGTGTTTTAAGAACTGATAAGATTGATTTAACCACATGCATTTAGATTGCAGAATTTAGTTTGAAATCATTGAAGAGACAACCAAAGCCCTTGTGAATTAAATCTCTGAGATGTTATCATTATATGATAAATTCAGCCAATTTCTCCCCGTTCTGCGTTACTGGCACAACAGAGTGCATCAAAGGTGTTTAGCACAAATAAACTATGTAGTTACCCTAAAAAAGAAGAAGCTTCTGTTTTTAACCAACAGTATCAGGTCCACTTTCTCTGTGATCAGAGTATTACAAAGCTAGCAAAGAATAATTTATATCAGAAATTCTGTGACGGAATGAAATGGAGCTCTTTTGAAGTATGATCTCTGAAAGCACAGCATGAAGCTCAAATAAAGTGAAGGACATTCGCTATTACAAGTAATGTCCTTAATAATCTTGTTAGTCTAGTCTCCCTCTGTACCAGACAAATGGAACATTATTGGCTTATGGGCTGTAGTAAATAATTTAGTTTCCAATATTCAGGCTGCTTTGACAGTAAATTAAAATGACATGAAAGGGGCTTGTTGAATAAAGAAAGTATCCAATCAAATTTAATTGGCATGACTAAGGCAGTAGAAATATGTTTTATAATTAAACCATGTTGTCTTGGAGCTTTATAAGCATGTATGAATCAAAATGTCAAAAATTATTCTTTGATACTATGCATTTAAAACTTTGCACGGTGAATAGTTTTCTTAAACAAGGTTCTAGACATGCATATTGATGCAATATGAAAATAGTTTTCAAGTTTTAAATAATAAGTGATAAGTCTGGTGTTGGCATTTATCTAGGGAGCAATTTTTGCAGAACACAAAAACCCCCCAATTTGCCAGCCTTCTCAGAAATTTTAAACATTAGTTATCCTACCAAATCTGTATATACTTCAGATACAATTTCTACTCTCTGGCCTTCAGGTCCTTCACCCATGTTCATGATATAGGGCAGTCCAAACCATTCTTAACAAATGAAAGCTTGAGTAAGGGGGGAAAAAAACAGAAGGGAGTAAAAAGCAAAAGAATGATAGGAAAAAAAGAAAAAGAAAAGTGGGGGGAAAAAACTTTGAGAAACTAAAAGATGATGTTTTATTACTAAGTCATTTCCTTGATTTTATTTTCTATTTTTGGTCAAGCATTTCTAAGTAACTCATTTGCAATTTACATGCTGTTGATTTTCCATAAGTACCAGTAATCCACATATCATATTTACTTGAATATAAGATGACCCTGAATATAAGACATCCCCCAAGAATTAGGTTCTATATGTTGAAAATTTGTAAATTTATTATAATTTTCCAGATATAGAAACTAATTATTGGTTTTACATTGAATTTGTCACCCTCCTACTTCTACATCAGGGAAAACTAAATCTGAGGAGTCAAGTAGCCCCTTGCTCTTTACCTACCCCTCCCCTTGCAATGTCCTTCCCCTTCAGCTCCTTCCCTGCCTTCTTACTGGCAGGCCTTGTTCTCCCTGAGCACATGGAAGAGAGAAGCAACTTCAAAAGCACTGATCTTGAAATAAACATATAGTAATTTGCCTGTCATAACCATAGAATTAGTTCATCCAAATTGATATATTTTACCCTTCTGAAACTGCTACAAGTCTTAGCAAATGTACTTCATAAACACACATGTACACGCTTTTAACACATAAACATGCTTTTAAGAAGAACTTTTATACCTACGTATATGTAGTACAAACTTAAAAAAAAATTTTTATAATCCAAGCCAAATAGGCCAAATCGATTCCAAATCTTTTGATGGGCATCCTGCTTGCAGGCCCAAGCCCAGAGGCTTGGGGTTTGGATGCCCCCGAGTTTCGCTTGCCCTTAGCCATAAGGCCCCAGGAGCAAACTAAGGAGGAGTCTCCCATTTCTATAAAGTGGACATAAAGCCAAGGTTAACTATGCACTACGTACATGGGTACTATCCCATGCCAGCAGAACAGTCTTCCCTGGGTGTGACTAGAAAGCCACTGTGGTGATCATGGTATTTCTGCTAGGTAAGCATAGACTGTGCTTGATCTGAGCCAAACTATGCATGCTATTAATCCAAAGCCTAAAGGCTCATGGTTTACCATATAGTTAATTGGGCTGGGCCCCAGCAGAGTCAACAGCATTTAAAACCATGATGACCCCATAGCTCAGCACTGCCCAGTATGTATAAGTACTCTAGATACCCTCCACAAAGGATCCATGTGCTGAGTAGCCCACCACTCATGACTGGAACTGGATGTTCTTGTCATGAGTCCTGGGATCCTCCAAAAATGTATAGGCAGATGAGGCACAGGGCTTGAACTCATGGAGGGCAGGGCCACACTAATTGTATGTGACAGACTGAGAGAAGGGGCAACAGAGGGATTCTGGGTGAACTGTTTGGGCCTCCATTTTGTGATGTTTACTAGACATTTAATAAATAAAATAATTGGAAATGGGAAAGAAAGGCACAGCTCAGCTGTGAGAGTGAAGAGGAATACATTTTAAATTCATTTTAAATTCCTCTTCCCCACCAATGGGCATATTCAGATGGGCAGCATTAACCTATCCTTGTGGTGGTTCCCACCAGTATGTTTGCCCCATATGGGCCACACATTTTATAGTCATGCTCAGTGTTGGCTACATTCAGGCAAATATGGTAATCAGCCTTTGAGCTGTTTAAGAAGATCATCTAGGAAAAACTCAATTGAAATGCATCTCCTAATTATCTTCTATAAAGAAAAATTTTCATGAATCCAAGAATAAGAACACTTTCAGAACATTTTAGAAACTTGCTTCTTTCCAACCATTTGCTGTTCTTTCTTCACTTACCAAAAAATTACGTACTCCTAAACAGAGGAATATATATGTTGTCTTTCAAAGTATTGTATGTGGAAGAGTTTTCCTGCAAGAAGTAGGAGATGAAGTAGGAATGCTTCACAATCTGTGACCTTTTCAGAAACTCCTACTCATAAGAAGAGACTTTGTAAAATAACCCAAGAGAAGAAAAAAGTCAGAGAATAATGATGAATCAAAATTAAATATTCAGTAGTTATCAAATTGTTAGGATTTTTTGGGTATAATGACCCAGGCTGTTCATTTTTCAGATTTCATGGGACCTTCCCTGGACTTGGGTGAGGTCATTGCAGTTTTTTTTTCATCTTAAATGAAGACCAGATGTAGAGGAGAGAGATCAAAATGTTCAAAACCATCCACTTCAAATTTCTTCCTGACTAAAAAATTAGATGCACCTAAAATCTATGGTTAAAGAATATTCATGAGAAGGTCTTCCTTATTTAGCTTCATATGGTACTAACAGCCAGATGACTGCTTTCCTAGTTTAAGACATTTATGAAATTTGTGTAATCTAATAGGAAGTACCCAGATAACATAGTAATAGGCGTATGGTAAGCTCCCAGATAGAATAGCAGTTGCTTCAAATTTTTGTTTGTTTGCCCAGGTGACCTGGAGGAGATTATTGGGAATGAAGTTTTGAACTATCTTTTGAGTTGTAAAAATCTTCACTATGGACTTATTTATAAATAACCAGATTTGGTGACAGTGATCAGATTTTTGCCGTCTAAAAGACCATCTTGAAATTTAGGGATTTTCTATTTTGTGTCATGGCAGTAATCCCATAAATGAACCCTCAGGCAGACTTGGGTGGTTTTAGTTTAAAAAAAAATTATAATCCTCTGACATTTTCCCTGTCATTTAAATTCATGTAAATATGGAGTCACTTTCTTGAAACCTTTGGAATTATAGTGCTGTGAGAGGAGTATGCTGTCAGTCCATCCCTATGATTTTTTTTGTTTATTAGATTTACTGGTATATATCACCCTTCCCCAAAACTCTCATGGTGGCTGACAGTGAATGGGAAAAAGAATGATAGAAACAGAATAAAACATTGAGTAAGAACAAGCAACTCCCTACACTCCTCCATCTGGAGGGGAAAAAAATTGAAAGCAATCCACCTGCTCCCACTTCTGCTCCCATTCTCCTTCTTTTGACCTTGGAGAGTGCCCCCCACTGCCCAACCCACATTCAGTTCCCGATCCAAATTCGGTGTTAAATGTGCGTCCATATGAAATTCTTTTAATTTAATCTTCACTTTACTTGATATTTTCTGCCAGATGTGATTAATAATTATTCTATGTTGGATCCAGCCAGTAAAGTTCATGACAAAACTCCAATTGACTTTACAGGGCTAGGATTTCCTCCCATAGTTTCAGTCTAAAAAAGGTCTAATTTTGTCATTTAAACTGAACCCCCACACTTTTTTGTAATGTACTATTGAATGGGGATTCTGGCTTAAGAAATAGAACATTTTCTATTTATTACAAAAATGTGGTATCAGTGGGGCTCTTCAGAATAGGATGCCTATTTTGCCCTTTGCATCTCTTTTGTTCCAGTGTACCACCATTGATTTTCTGGAACCACATGAAATACTGCGTGAAGTAGTAGAGAATCAAGTTCCATAACTACTTGCTTATTTCTCATTGTGTTAATTTTTGTTTCCCTTTTATTTTCTTTCAAATTTGCCACCAAATATTTACACAAACTCATTTTCTTATTTTTATGTTGTCAGCCTTACTATCTTGTTGTGACCTCCAGTTTTTCGGGAAATG
This sequence comes from Alligator mississippiensis, assembly GCF_030867095.1. NCBI lineage: Eukaryota > Metazoa > Chordata > Crocodylia > Alligatoridae > Alligator > Alligator mississippiensis. Next base: position 255,097,333 of record NC_081825.1, read on the forward strand.
TTTGTTTCCCCTTATCTTTTTATAATATGGAAATTAATTGGTGGAATACAGGTGAACACTTCTTCTTTTTCATGTCCTTGTGACAAGGTATTTAGCAGAATTCACAGATTTGTTGGAATCTCACAAGCCACACCGTGAGCGCTTCTGGCCAGGTGAACACACTGTAGATGATAAATTCAGGTAGACAGAAAATTTATACTTTGTTTTATCTAATTTGTCTTGGTTATAACTCTGAAAACTGAGTAGGGAAGATGAGAGCACAAAATTCTGTTTTTTATTCTACTTTGCCTTTCTATAGTTGAATTGTTCTGATAAATTTCAAAAGACCCCTCTTACAATATTGAAGAAATATACTTTTTTATTTAATTCTTCTTGAAACATGAATAGTTTGTTTCTAAAACCAAAATATGTCTTGGAAACACTTCTTCCTATAAAATAAGTATTGAGCATCTGACTGAAATCAGGTACAGGGAACTCAATGTTTTTTTCACTCTGTATGGTTTAGGGATGTAGGCTTTTGTTATTTTTGGTTAGTTGGTTGTTGGTTGTATCTGTTATGTTAAGGGCACATTATGATGGATTTCCAGATGGAAAAAGAACTGGTAGAAAACTGATCTGTCTCCATCTTCTATATGTATAAACATTAAGGAGTTCAGTAAGTCAATTTTTAAAACTAGGTATGCAAAATTATATTTTCACTTTGTAATTTAATTAACTACTTAACCTTTGTAGTGCCAGGAGTGCTATTTTTTATTATAAAGCCTAAATTATATTCAATCAATACAGAACAAGGCTTGGGAGCTGTATTGTATGAAAAATGACCATATATGATACATTTTTACAGGACAAAATTTACAATGATACAATTGCTTACCTTTTCACTGTGACACTTATTAGAACTTATGAAAATCCTAACAGGTAATCTCTTCCTAGAGGCAACATAACTTTGTTTTTTAAAGTATTATGTGTTTACTAGGAAGATGTGTAGTCCATCTTGTTTAGTAGAGACATTGCTATACTGTGTGGGTCATAGTACACTAGTCACATTCTTATAAACATCTTATTTACAGCTATATCATATATTATTTATGAGTGCATGATTAAGACGTTAAATATTTTTAAAACTGTAACAAATAGTTCAGAATCTTTTTTCCTGGATATCTACTTACCAAACTTCCTATAGAGTATGTGCATTCTTTTCCCTTTATAATTCGCCATCCAATATTTCATATAGGTGAAATATGAGAATAAAAATAGTAGATTTTTAATGCTTTTGTATAGACTCAGGAGAGTCTTTCCTGCAATATCTAACTGAAAAGGTAATGAACTGTAAAATATGTTGAAATGATTGGGGATTAAAAATCTCTGGTGTGTAGTGACAGTACAATTATATTCCACAGTAAAGGTTTCTTGTATTAAGTGTAATAAATAAAACTTATTTTTTTCACTGTGATTGGTTGTCACCACCATAATGATAGCTTTGACCTTCTTCTTCTTCAAATGTCGCTAGCCTGTGACCAACTAGTCAGGGTGTTATAGAATGCTTTGGAAGGCTGTACGTGAAGCCAGGCTTCAAAGCACAAAAACAGGAGGGATGTTTTAAACACACAAATCTGATGACACTTCTTGCCTTCAAGTTATTATTTTGCTCACATTTTCAAGTTTGCAAGACAAGCAAATCTTGTGAAGAAAGCTTACATTAAATGTGTTCAAAATTCATACTTGATTTCTTCTTTGGATGCCTTGTATCTGAGTGAAGCAATAGGTATCAAGCTATATAGCTCTAATATCAAGTGTGTACCTGCATATATTTGCAACTACGTATATTTAATTGCATAGTCTGTCTGAGGATGATTCTATTAAAATAAGCAGCAGCCATATTGGGAGCTCAGCTGGGAAAAATTGGAGCAGTACAAAATAATTCCAAATCACTTTTGAGCTGCCGAACAATCAGAAAAAAGAAAATACAATTCCTTTATTAATGAAGCAGTTTAATGTGTCCAAGCTGATACATTACATATGCAGCACATTAGCCTATATTTTAAAATTTCTAAGATCAATTCAAAGTGTGAATACCATGGAAGTGCTGAAGTGCTAAACTGCTGAATAGCAACTTACCGTCATTATTCATCAGAATTATGTGCCGTTTTGTCTTCCTTTCCTTCACTTTTTTCTGAAGCACTATATGTCTGACTGCGAGGTCAGGCAAGTAGCTGTCTTGGTAGCTGACCCGTGTGGTGCTCCATTGTGCAGCTCCTACATGCACTAACTAACTCTTTTGCTCTTCCTGAAGACTAAAAGGATTGTTCCTCCAAAGAGTTTAGCTTCTCATGCCACAGGGAGAACTCACTCCTTCCATGATTCTGCAATCCTTCCGTTTTAACAGTCTGTCATCTTTATATGTGTTTTTTCTTTAATGAAATAATATCAAGAAGCTAACTGCAAATAAATACCTACACCTATGCTAAGATTTGGTAGACTGTGTGTGTGATGTTTTAGTAGTTTTGATATCCTGTGTAATTACACAGAAGACTCTAATTTAATCTTAATGAATTTGAAAACAGATCAGTTCCTATCCAGAATCATGTAGATCATTTTATTAATACTTTTTAAATAACAGTTGAATATTCTTCATAGTACTAGTTACAAGCAGGGAACATTCACTTACTCCAAAATTGTCAGAACCCCTGAGATAGTAAGACTAAAATACTCCCTCACTTTATAAGAACTTTTGATTAGGGTTATGGGGTAGGTGGAATGAAAAAGTGAAACATTGAAATGTGCCTAAATAACATGCTGTTACAAGCCTTATGATAGATTTGTGTTTGACTTAACAGCTTTTGGAACCTAATAAAAAGAACTTAATTGACAATTTCTTGAAATTGCTAAGAAAACCTACTGATGTTGGTAGGGTATAATAAGGAGTTTCTCATCACTGTCTTCAAGATTGAGCCTATACAAAAAAAAAAAAAAAAGATTTATCTCTGTGGTAACTCTAAGTAATTGATATACAGACAAGGTTTGGTTCCAATTTGCCAGCAATAAAGTTGTAATAGGGTTTTCTCTGCAATTTTAGCCTTAATGTGCTCATTCCAAAGAGTGGTATTTTTCCAAGCGAACAAATAACATCAGTAAAGCTTACGATCAGTAATAGCCCCACACTGATGCTCACATTAAACTTGTTAAATCAATTCACAAGACACTTTCTAAAGTGGACTGTCTGTTTATTTTGACTTGCACCCTGTGAGGATTATCCATCAGTTACATTTATTTGAATGATCTTTACATTTGAAATTTGTAATTATTCATGCATGATTGTGGTTACAAATCTGTCTTCTTGTTTTTTCAGCATTATTTTGGGGACTTTTCATTATTTCACCTTTGTTATCTGAAGGGTGGGAGTATTTAGTGATAGGAAACACTCTGTATAGTATGTTTAGCCTCATCTAAATCCTTTATGAGCACGTTGCTGCATACTTATTATAGCTTTGCCAGTCACTGTATATTTCATATTGCTGTTTACTAAAGGTAACAATCCACTGTATGCAGGCTTGTTCTTCTTGGATAAAAAATTAACATATAAATAATGTAGGATTACAGCATTTTGAAATAATTAGCAAAATGTGGTAAGTACTAAATGATTTATTAAAGATGTAATTTACTCAGATTTGCTGCATAAAATATTAGAATGTGAAAAGCCATACTGTACTCTGCAAGGAATCATTTTGTAGATGGTTAATCTACCAACTCTGCTTCATTTTTCAACTGGAACAAACTTAGCATGCTCCTGCATACTGTTTTTTGTCAGTAAATACAAAGAGAAATCCAAAGTAATCAATCTTGCTTATCAGTAGTACTCACTGTGTTTCCCCGCCCCACTGTTTTACTTTTTTTGGCTCCATAAAACTTAAATAATTTCAATGAAAAATATGTGAGTTTGGAAGTTTGGTGTATTTATACAATAGTGAAGTATTTTAAAGCAAAACTAAATACCGTGCCTCCACCCCCAAATAATTACATTATTTTCTATACCTAGTAAGTTAATTTTATGTGATGTCATGCAAAGGACCAAGGTCCTGGAAAAAAATCAGAGAAGGCCACAGGATACATCTTCTCCCTCATGAAAACTTGATCACATGTTCATAGCTTAAATTTGCATGGATTGTTATGATTATCTGTCATTTTGTTGCATTCCCAAAGCTGAGTCCACATATGTAGCACAGTGCGAAAAAAACCTGCTGCCTAGGAAATGTTCCAGCTGTCCCTTGCATGCCTCACTTCCTTCCTCCATTCAAAATAATCCTTTATTTTCCCTCTATGTATAAGTAACAGTTTATAAGGGACATGTGATACATTTAAAATGATTAACAGACTGGTCAGAAGAAATATTCAGACAAAAAAATTGGTGGGGTGGGGGGGAGAGAGAAAACTTTTAATTCTGTCTTTTAGCCCTAGCATTTGTTGAATTTACACATCCACACTTGTCAGTTGGGGAATAACATTCATTCATATATTCCCTCCAGATTGTCCCTCATCTAAGTGCATCTTCATCTCCATTTGTTCTTAGTTTTCCCCAGTGTATTTAGGGACTGAATTTGGGGTTCATTTTAATGAGGGATCTCCTTTTCTTCCATATGACATGCCACAAATCTATCCATGAAACAACACTGCTGTGTCATGAAGAAGAACAAAAAAATGTCTTTCACCATGTCTATGAATATCTCCAGCCATCACTTCCTTTTTCCACACTTTTGATTCTTGCACATAGAAGAAATTGAGATCTCATTCCTTATGTAACCATTTTTTTTCTAACTAGAAGAAGAAATGTAGTAGCCTGATCTTGCTAAATTCTTCTTTTCTTTAGAGAGCCCATACAATACCTGTGCAGCTCCTAAATCCACTTACCACTTTCTTTGACCTTGTTAGTGGAACTTAAGTGGTACATAGGATTTGTGCAGGCTCACTGGATAGGCCACACAAATCTTGTGTGGATTTGTAATGTGTAAAATGGAGGAAACGGAGATATTTTACTGGAAAGTATGACTTACTAGTAACTTTGTTATAGTTTCCCTTGCCCCATCTTGCAATACAAATCATAGAGATCTTTAAATGAGGTTGTTTGAAAAAGGTTACAGAATAAATAAAAGTCATAAGCAAAAATCAATTATAGAAGACTACATTATTTAACAACACTTCAACTACTATAGTTCATTAACCACATTTTAAGTAGATTCTGTCCTCCTACCTCAGGATTGACTGACATTTACAGTACATTGCTGATCTCCATTATTTCCTGCACCTCATAAGCAAGCTACAGTTTGTAAATGTTTTGACACAGTCTCCTCCCCTTAATTTTTTTGTGGCTGATTTGGTTTGATGAAGATTGGATTAAGACATGGTTAAGTTGTTAGTTTAGGAAATTTCTTGACTAAAGGGGAATTGAATGGGTGGGGTTCTTACAGTTAGTTGCTTCCATCAGGTCCCATTCTTAGATTCTGGAATATGGAGAAGTGGTTGGGGACACAATACAAATTAGTGTGATGACAATTGACAACTTACTGAAATATAGTAAATTGCATAAAAATTGTTTTACATGACCAGTTATCTGTATGATCTTAGCTGTTTGCAGTTAGTGTCTTCATGCCTCATCCCTAGAGATGGGTGCAGTTGTATATTTTGAGTGGAATGATAGTAAAATGGGTGACAAGTAGACAATAATAAACATGATTACCATTAGGGAATTATTTATTGCATCCAAGTATAGTGCTGGTCTTTTAAGCGCTTCCACAGTTTTGTCAGCATAAATTGCTCTTGATCGGGAAAATATTCCATGTGTACCAGAAGAAATGTTGCAGAGCCCATTGACTTATTATGATTTACCTATTTTTTTGCTCTCAGAGTATGCATTTATTGATGACTGACTCTCTGTACAGTTCAGATCTTTCTAAATTTTGGCAATTCGTATAGCATATGCATCATTGTATGTCATTAAAGAAAGTCTGGAATTGGGAATGAGACAATAACTTAAAAATCAGTTATTATTTAACAGGACTATACATTTATTTGCTTGGCTTTTTTGTACTGGTAACTAGATAACTGTGAATCTGTCACTTGTTCAGTTACTTTGTTCCTGTTTTCTTTTGTTTTGCTATGTAATGATAAATCATAACTGTGTGAATGGAAGAAATTCATAGTTTTGTGTAGATTGGTATGATTTTGTCCTTGTGGAAAAATCTTTCTAAGTTAAACTTTTAGAGTAGCTTTATGAAGCCAGGGAAAGAAGTAGAAGACATCCTTCTAAAATAGCTGGTGGTTTTATTCAAGGAGATTTGATGTAAATAGCGTATAAGTAGTTTGGCATTCTTTCATTGGCAGATACTTATTTTCAGTTGAGAGTTCTGTAGTTTAGTCAGAGATCTGTACTGAGACTAATTGGGCCATTGGACTAGAGTATTTAAAGCATGTTAGTTTTTCCAGGCAGCAGTACACAAGGGAACACTAGCCATCTTTGATACACAAAGCTGAATGATCAAGAACCCATGAAGAGCTGGGTCAGTGGGGGAACATTATAGTGCAAGTCTAGAATGAGGCTTGAATTCTTGTATGTAGAGAGATTTAAATGCCTTACTTGCTTTACTTCTCCCCTTTTCTGTGCAGTAATATGTTAACAATGGTGGTGGACTCAAAGATATGGGAGGTCCTTTCCAGTCCTAGTTTTTTAGGTTTCCTATTTTCCTAAAAAGATTTAGGATCTTTTGAGATCTTAGATTTAGATAAACCATTCTGAAGAACTTCTCTTTGTCCAGCATTAGGCTATTTTGATTTTCTTTTTTCTTTTTTTAATAATACTAATTAATTATTATTATTATTAATCAACTGTAAGTATGAGTCAGAATAAAGGACTTGCTTGTGTATATTTTTTCAGCTGATTAGCTGCATATACGTATGGACAAGTATGGAAGAAGAAATCCTTCTTGAAGCAAAATGTTAGCTCTAAGATGAAGTAGTAGTTTTCTGTTGTTTTTTTTAAACTTTAATCTCCTAATAAAAATAGTGTAAGTAGTTGCTTTACATCAGTCTCAGACAGTGCCCAGTGCAGAATTTGATTGTTGCCTTTTTTTTTTCCTTCAAAAGAGCAGGTGTTTCTATGAGATTTACTAACTTTTATTTAACAGATCTCATAAGTAAACTTTTGCATAACAGTTCATTATGCAGGTTTCCTCTGCCCTAGGCCAGTGTAGCTTATGCACTGACCTGTTCAAAAGAGTCTCTTGGGCTTTTTTTTCTGCATGTATAATACACAGCCTCTTTTAAAAGTAATTCTTTTCATTCAATTGACTCTGCTCTTTTTACTGAATGACATACACCGTATTCATAGAAAAAAGAAGATATCAGCTTTACTGGGAAAGGGAAGCCAATGACTGATAAAAACATAGTAATTAATTAAAAAATACATTTGCATGTTCCTACCTATGTTCTTCAAAAAAGACAGAAGAGCAGCATTCTTATGAAACTGTTATTAATTTTGACTGATGTTAATAAACTATCAGTGCTAATAAAATTTGGTGTACCACATATGAAAGCATGGGAGTTGACTGCACTTGTAACTGAATTGTTATACTTAAAATTGATTTGGTCGGTTTCAGTTCTCTGCCTAACCCCTCCACAGCATTAAAATATGGCCCAGTGTGACAGTTCTTCTAAAAGTGACTGTACTGCCAACTGCTGGCCATTATATATTCTAAGACTGTTATTATCAGAGGCCTAATTGCTGCCAGCACTTTTTACCTATGACCCTGAATTGGCTAAGTTACTTATTATCTTTGCCTCTCGGTCACAATTAGAAGAAAAATGTATCTGAAGACAAATGAATAACAGCATTTGAATCATCCCTTCTGGTGATTCTGTTTGTATCTATTCTGTCTTCATTAACTTGTCCTTTTTTTTTCTTTTCTTTTTTTTAATCAAATATTGCTAGGCTTCTGATGTCCTTTTTCAAGTATAATGTCTTAGTGTCCAAGCTACATGCTGGGGATCTCCTCAGAGGTAGGGAGAAGAAATCCTGTGTTATGGATCCTGGTCTCCACAGCCATGGAGAGCACTGTTGTTGCTCCATAGCCATTACTACAGGTGGACTGAGAACTGAAGTGGTTTCTATATCTCTGTGAAGGGAGGCCAAGACAAGATAGTCTCCATGGTGTACAGGTCTGTGAGAGCCTACCATGGTGATTATAAGAAGTATGATCACTGGTTTCAAAGGCAGAGGAGAGGTCAGGGAAGACGAGCACAAAATAGAGACACTATGGTTTAGTCTTGAAGAGATCATTAGTGACCCTAGTGAGGGAAGTTGAGTGTAAAAAAACGGTTTGTAAGGAGCCAAGGTTGTATTTAAGGAAGAGGAACTTGTAGCAGTTATTGTAGGTCATTGGAAGATGGAGAGCAAGGTAGGGTCAAATGAGTTAGGTTTGTTTTAGGATGGAGAGACCATAACAAGCTGTGAAAAGAAAGAAAATTGGTGAGGGACAAAAGAATGGAGCACAGAAACTAACGAGGCAGGAGGGGACTTGGGTCACTGTGGTAGGTGTAGAAGTTAACAAAGGAAAGCAGACAAAAAATGGCAAAGTGGTATCAGAAATGAGTAGAGGATAAGGGAGAGCTGGAGAAGAGTTAGAAAAGGGGAAAGTCTTTAGGTGTGAATCAATATTTATTTGTAAAGTGTAAAAGTTAGTTGGGAAAACAGACCAAGCAAATATTGATTTAAACCAAGAACTGGTAGGTAGCCTTTAATATTGTTGTTCCTTCTGTTCACTCTAGCAATATAAGTTGAACTCTTCTTTATTTACTTACAGGCTGGTATGGTACAGTTAACTTTGATACAGGCTTTTAGACTTGCTACCAGCGATCTGAAGCTTGACCTGTGAAAACTGTCCTTTCTGGGCATCAAAAGTAATATAGTTTTAAAGAACAGTACAGGGCCTTTCCTAAGTGACCTGCCAATCATGCTAAACTGAAATGTTATTTGCACTGATTTTGGAATGCGGCTTAATAATCCCCGGGGGACTGAACTCAGACCATGAAATACATTTCACTTTGGACCTGAGGACAAACTTGCAGTCTGGTTCTGAAGGTGAAAGCTGGTGTTTTTATCCAATAAGCCTCATGGCCTTAAGCAATTCTTTAACTTGTTGAAAACTGTTACTAGGTAGGTATATACAGCTTTGGGTGTTTTTTGCTATCTTAAGAGCTCTCAAACAATCTACATAAAGAATATTAAAGTGCACAATAGAAATGGTTCAATTTCAGAAATATTAGAAGAATGACAGAGTAGATAAGCACCTGACAACAAACTTACAGTGACAAATATTTAGTGTTTTACTATTTCACTTTTCTCACCAGACAGGTAGTTATTTTTATGTGCTACATACAAATACAGTACAAACACTATGATTTTTTTTTGTTGTAAATTTACCTTTTTGCTTAACACACTGATATTTTGATAGAGACATTTTGAATATACAAGGACATTTGAATACTTGTATTTGTGGCAATAGGTAATCAAATTTCCATGCATCTGACATTAAAATAATTACTAAAATTACTGTAGGCTACATGATAAAAAGCAGAATGTTGTTAAAGCAAATTCTATTTATATATTCTTCTTAGTTATTTCAGACTTTCTTTTATAATACTAAGCTAGTCCAAAGATAACAGAGAAACAGATTTGATTTGAACTATAGTTTCTTGGCTTTCATTTTATTATAATTATTTTCCATATAAGACATTTCTTTCCATCATTTCCTGGTTGGTAACATGTACAGTGTTGCAGTACATAACTGATTTTGAGTCCATAAAAAGGAAAAGTCGCAATTAAAATACCATATTCTTTACACTAGTTCTTTATTTCCTTCAGCTTCATTATACACTGAGATGGATTGTATGCAATGTATGATAAAGTTGATTGATTGAGTTGCATGCCAAGATCTGAAAGGTCATATTTTCACCTAGTTCCCTTCAAATTTATTAGATACACAACTCAAGTGATTTCAGTTATATGATAAAATACAAATACATATTTGACATAATTAATAGAAGTAGATTTTTTATTTCATCACATCCTATTAAAGACAATTAGGGAAAACAAAGTATAAAAGTAAGTATCAGAGACTTGGTACTTGCCAGTGGATGAACAATGCAGGAAATTCAGGTCCCACCAGGGAAGCTTGTCATTCACTTCAGCAGTGTCAGGATTCTGCCAAAACACCTTTTAATATGGTAGCATCTCTCCATTTATTGTGGGGCTTTTCAGAGGAGTCATGGGGTCTTGGAACCATACTCCAATGGGCTTTAGCGAAGTAGCAACCTAAACACTTCTCAGAATAACATTGAAAATTTCTGCATCTCTCAACTGATGAAGAAAATGCATAGCCCTTTTGTCAACAGCCTGCCTGAAGTTTTTGAATTTGAGGAAGACAAAGTTAAATATATTTATAAGACATGTTATAGGTAGGCTTTGCAGGATTTGATTGTTATTGGTGAACATTGATAGACGTTGATTTCACCTTACACAGACCAACAATAATCAAAATATATAGAAAAGGTACATAAGAAAAATGATGGCTGATGGAGTGTGTTGTTGGAGTGTGTGATGATAGGAGGAGCACTCCTGCAGAACTATGCTGACTGTTGTTTGGACTGCAACTCCCAGAAACCCCAGGGGACTGGGACCAAAGGAAGAGGAAGTGGCAAAGTGGATGAGGGAGCTACAGGCAAGTAAGCCAGGTCTGATGGCAGCTCTGCTGCTCAGCTGGTGGCAGTCCTACAGTAGTTACCTTTGCCATTAATAAATAGTCTGCCCCCACACCCTTAATTTTGCATAGTCCTGAAAATTTAAATTGACAAAAATCGAAATATATGCTTAAAAATAAACATCAATATTATCCATTGACATTATTAAAAAATAAAAATGGAATTCTGCCAAGCCTAGTTATAAAAGTCTCATCCACAGAAAATCCTGTCCTTCTTTTCTGTTTTCTGGTAAACAGAGTAAAAAACTCATCTTCCATAGTGCCATGGGTACTCCCAGAGTATTCAGGGGATGTCCAATTCATAAGTACAAAAGGTTAAATAGTTTGAAAATTACTTTAAAGACTAAAAAATGATAGCTGCATTTCATGCCAAAATGATTATTTCTGTTAAGATTCGTAACAGTATATCTTCCACTAATTTGAGCAACTGCAAATTGTATGCCATTAGAAGGGGAAGGAACTTTGCAGAAAAGTATATTAAGTATCTTCAATATAGCATATTATATCTCCACTTTTATTAATTAGGGAATAAACTTTCTAAAGAGTTATGACTTGATTTCCTCTTGCTGAAGATGGAACTTGTATCTTCATTTTTGTGTTTGCAAAAAGATTGCCTATGGAAGCATGTGGGAGCAGTCTGAGACATTATTCTCAAATACACTGCTAAATAAAGTAAAATGGAGCAATGATCTGGAAATTAAGATGTTTATCCCATGCATTTTGTTTTTGCTTCTTTATAAATTAATCACTTCCATAAGCATGTACATTTTTATTATTGAAGTCACTAAAAAGTATAGTGTTTGTGTATGTAATTTATATTGTATACATGCAGTAGATTTATATGTAATGAATGTAAATGAACTTAAATTTAACTTTTGGAAGCTGCACATTTAAAAAAAATTAAAACAAAAGCAGTTGCTTTACTATATATTTTATCAAAATTAAAAAGACTAATAAGTGTAACTTAATTCCCTGCTTTTCAAGCATTCAGAGCTTTTGAGAATCGGGCCATAAACTTTTAACTTATTTAAGTTTCATTAATTTATGACCTGCTAATTAGGGTAATCATTACTAAAAGGTGTGTGAGAGGAGGAACAGCTTTTATTAGTGCTTTGTAATGGGCTAGCATGTCAAAATAGAGTTTATCCACTTATCTGAAGATGAATATGGTCCTTTAATTAGTTGCATGGGGTGGTGTCTGGATTATTAGACTGATATGGTCACATGACTTTTTCCTGAGGGACTAACTCTGGCTTCTTCCTGTAATCTCTTAGTGGACCTCACCAATTAACCATGTTATAGAACTATCATGTGGGATTTGGCAAAATGCCACATCATTGGACATTTTTGCTCATCAAGAATATTGGGACTAACTTACTTTGGGCAGTTTGGGAAATGAATTTTTCTGGGAAGGGCTAGGGAGAAGGTCAGAACTGAAGTTATTAGGCAATGAGAATTAAATTTTCCTGGCTGCTTGGAGCCACCTAGAAAGGGACTATTTTGTGATCTGTCTCTTTCCAGAAGTCCTATAGTTACTTACAGCTTTTGAACACAAATATTTATTCAAAAAGATCTGATTAAAAAAAAGTCATCCATTGTTTGTTGGTTCCGCCATCTGTTTTTCACACTTACAAGAGTACCATTAGCATAATTAAATTAGCACTTTTTTCCCTCCACCTTTCCTCAAATTGACATGTACTGTAACTAATATATTTATACACTTATATGTGAAGATGTATTTTATAATGAAGTTACAAAATTGGATTGATGATGTCATCTGCCAGAATTTATGTTAAAATGTTTCTTTGTAGGTGATAAATTAATTTTTTGGCGGGGGGGGAATAGTGCAGTGCAGCATCACTGAAGTACATATTAGTCGTTTTCTTCACAATTTCAGTTTTCAGGTCTCTGAAGAAAATCAGATCAAATAAAATACTGTTTACTAAATTGGGGATAAGTTATATGAACAAAGAAGTACGGTTATAGTCACTTAGCTGAAGAGGTGAACACTGATCTTAGTGCCCATTTTGGTCTTGGTGTGGTACAGGTAATCTTGTCATTAAATGGCTATTTATTTTTTTTTAAGTTATAACAAAATTTGCTCATACATACTCTTTTCACTGTCCTGTAAAGATATAATGCTTCCCTTTACCATTACTTGGATACAATGCAGTTCTCTCTTTTCCTCTTTTTGGCCTTATGCTGGTTTTCTGATCCAGAATTTGTCCTTCAAAATACAGGAATTAGTTCATCTGCCCCTGACATGCCCCTAGAATTCAATCTGGTACTTGTGTAACAGCACACGTACAGAAATAGTTTGCAGAAACATCCTGCTAGAGGAAGTGAAGCAAAACGTTGCATACATTTGGAGATGATAAATAGGCAGTGTTTAATTTCCTATATCAGATTTTTGTGAAGACTGTTGGCTCAATCTTCTGTCTTGCCAAAAAATATTTCCAGGTATTTAATGACAGGAAATAGCCAGGACTAGAAGTGTGTGAGAGAGAGTCAATAAGAAATTAAAAACACTATGTTTTCCTCATTTGGAGCTCACTGAGGTTTCACAAACACGTAGAGTGGCAATCTAGTCCTTCTTCATCCTTTAAGTAGCCATCTAAATGGAACTCAGAGATTTGTAGGTAGACCCTCCCTTTGGGTGAGGAGAGCCTAGAACTCAAGTTCTCTATCTTCCCAAGTGAATGCCCTAGCCACTCAGCTATTGGGAGGGAAGGATAGAAACCTCCCTGTTGTTTTGTTACCAGTGCACATGCCTAGTTTGGATACCTGTGCAGTAATCCAGAGTTGTCCATGCACACAGAGCTATGCAGCTATGAAGAGAATGCTTTTGGATGCATAAGTGCCCAAAATGCCATGTAGCGGACCAAATCTGGATGCTTAAATGATGCAGAAAGGAATAAAATGCCTTGGTGTTCTGTACTGATTAATTAGGAAGGGATTTTTGTACAGCAAGAGATTTTTTTTTTTTTACATTAGGTATGTATTTTTTGCACTAAATGAATATTAGTAAAAGCATATTTTCAAGATTTGTGCTGCTCTATTTATGGTATTTCGTGCAAATGGTGTAATGTGCCATTTTGTATATTAGGAAATAATCCCACCCCTCTGCCTCTTTTCCTTTAAAGCATCTACATCTCATTCTGCCCATTTTCAAATCAGGCTTTTTTTCTCTCACTCCATTCTGGTCTCTGTTCCATTACCCCTTCTAAGGTTATGTCTACACTGCAAAATGTAGTATAATGTAGAAATACTCAAACTAGTGCTAAACAAAGTAGCTCAGCTATTGGGAGCAGTATAACCATGACAGCACCTAATTTAGAAGCAGGATAAATTTGTCCATGTGAGCTCTGTGTTGTGGTTAGATTCCTCCCAGTATGGAGCTAGTTTATTTTTTGCTAGCTTAGGTTTCTCTTCATCAGAGCTGTCCAACTTCTAAGTGGCTTAGGGACGCATGCCACGGTGGCTGCCCTAGCAAGGGCCACAGCCTCCCAGGTTGCACGGTGCACATGCAGCCACCACTGCTGCACCACATGTGGGCATCCCAGTGAATGGTTGGGCGCCCTCACTTGCCTTCAGTTTCCATCGTGGGCTTCCCCACTGTGTGTGGTTCAGGTGCATGCAGTAGAAGCCAGAGGAGAGGGGCAGTCCTAAGACCCTGGCTCCTGCTGTTGCTGCTGCAGCTGGAGCACTGGGGCTGTGAGGGCCTGGTGGGTACATATTAACTCCTGCAGGCTGCCAGTTGGACAATCCTGCTCCACATCATATACACTGTATAAAGTATGCAGTGGGTATCCTTACTACCCTTAGTCCTCCTTGATCCTCTCAGCTGTTGTCACCCCTGGGCTCCTTGATACTCCGGAAGCAAGGGGTAGCCAGAAAGGTAATCTGGCTTCTTAAGTGCCACATGGTTAGGAAAGAAAGTGTAGGGGAATTTCTTTGAGAAAAGAATAGTTGTTCTGATTTCTTAGTTTTTCACAAGTAAACAGTAGAAGATTATGACTATCTATATGGAGTACACATGTTTACCTCTAGCATACTCTTCCAGTCTATATTCAGTGATGCACATGACTGAGAGCGCACACAAGATTTAATAGAACTTTTATAGGAATCCTGCTATAGAAACAAGGCCAGAAGATCTTTCTCATTTTGCCTTTGCCACATCTTTAATGTGTTAATGTATTATATTGTTTTTAGATAGAAAATTTGCCTCGTGATGAGCACTTTAAGTGGTTGGGACGCTGCAAGGGTACAGATACTTATTATCTCAAATTTGATGGAGACAACCTGGATAGAGATTCAGATCAACAGAAAGTGGCTGGCAGCAGCAGCAGAAGAAATAGTAAAATAATATGTTTTTAACCAGTAACATAATAGGTTTCTCTCTCATGTATTTTTCCTCTGACAATCTCTTACCTGTTACAGTGTTCATAAGAAAAATTCTGTAGCTCTTTCAGTGGTACTACTTCTGTCTAAAGCTGCCTAGCTGTGGAAGATAGATTTTCCCATTTATGTACGTGAAATACAACTGTTGACCTGATTGTTGTGTTTATCTTTACCCACAGAAAATGGTGACATATTCTGAGAAATTTTGCTTTAGAAATTATCAGTGTTGTCCAGCTTTGGTCAAAATCTTGATTATTTATTTCATTTGATAGCATCTCTCCCAGAATGGTGATTCCCCCTCTTCCATAACCTGCAAGCAATTATGCTGATTCAGTGCTATAAAGAGGAAAGAGTGGGAGTTCTTGGGCTCTCATTGCTTCTAAAAATGGGGATGCTTAGCTGTGTGAAGATTCTGGTTAGGCACTTATTTTAGAAAATTTTGCCTGGGAAACACTTTCTTGCCATATGATGAGTATTACTTCACAATTCCCTTTTAAATATTTGCCAAGCCTTACATTTCTAGGCATTCGAAATCTAATAAAACCATTGCCAAAGGTCGTATTGGTGCAGACAACTTGGGGCCCTTGTGGGGAGGGGCTTGCTGATCAGTCAAAAATAACAGCACAGGCCCGTTGATGAATGTTAATGTTTGACCTTAAAGAATGTTAACAAGGGCTTCAATGTATCCATTAAACATACAAACAGATAGAAAAACAAACCCATCCAGGGCCCAGGTGATAAACATTGCTGCTAAAGGAAAGGGAAAAAAAAACCAGATTAGACTGGAAGGACCATTATTGTATCAAAATGATGCATCTGCAAGGTCCTTTCTTGAGTGTTTTATGACTAGGCAAACACATATTCTTGTGGGCTTCTGCAGTAAATGCTTCTCCTTTATTACTTGATAGCCACTTAGAATTTACCCTGATTTTTAACAGTGCTAAAATACAGTATGAGGAAAATTTATTTTAAATAAAATAAAGCTACATTCTTCTAAACTGAAGTCATAATATTAATACTTAAAATACACAGCAACATGCTGGGAAAATGGGATAGTTATTTAGATATATTATAAAATGTATTCTACTACTTTGATGTGATTCACTACTATTTCACCAAACCAATTTAACAGTCGCCTGTGGAGAGGGAATAGTGCAATTAAAATTAGTAACAGAGATTTTCACATTCATATATCTAAATCAGGGATGGGTGATAATGAATTAAATACTTTTGCTTTCTTGTGAAGTCAAATCAGTATTAAATTAATCTGAAATAGAATTCATATTTAAAGAGTCAGCCTGTGCATTGAGTTACACCATCTGGAGGCAGACTTTCACAGAACTACTAGGTATTTCAGCTTTTTTTGTTAACCTTTTTTTTGTTTTTCTCTATTTTTGCAAATTATAATGTAAAAGTATAAATAGGATTTTATACATGGTGTGGTGTATCTTGTGCTCCCTAAGTTGAGAACTTTGTGGGGAATGGAGAACCACTGTCATTAAATTGCCATGGACAAAAAATAAGGAAGGTAGAACAAAAGACTGATCGCCCTGGGAACAAGAGTCTCCAGACACTTGTTAATCAGATACTGGAAAACCCAAAGGATATCCTCTAGGGTAAAGTGGCTAAATTTGTTTGCAGACATTATGAATAAGAAGTGGTTCTCTACTCATGGAGCAGCATAAAAAAATTACAAAGATATATTGTAGTCATTGTATGACATTGCCTCTAAAAAAACAAACAAAACCTCAGGCCTTTTCTGGGCAATGCCTGTAATCAAGAAGGAAGTTAGACTCTGCTTTCTAAGCAGCAAGTATATGGAACAAGAGTCATTAGAATATGTATATCATTCAGATGACCACAGATTAGACCAACACTGCTTCTTTCGTTACAACTATACCTCTTGCTGTATCACTAGGTTTGAAAAACACACAGTCATTCTAGTTCTTCAGTAAAGCTTTACAAAAACCTGAAATGCAAATGCCATGGTACTTCAGTGCGTGTAGATAGCATACAAATACCAAAATATATACTTATCTTCCTTTGGAGATGTGACCAATAACTGGGCTGCTGAAGAACATAGGATCATACGCTTAAGTTAGCCTTTTAAGTTTTATTGCATTTTTGTACCAGTTCCTGTACATTTTTGAGCATTTCCTGTATGACAATGAGCTTCCTCAGTGCCCATTGATTTCAGTTAGTATTTAAGACATCCAGCACTTTGCAAGAGCTATCTCATAATTTCCTGGGTTACATTTTTGAAAAGCATGAAGATTATATTACAAGCTTGGCAAAAGGGACTTAAAATATTAAACATTAAATACTGCACTGTATGTATTGAGAGTTAAAATTGTTCAGTCAAGTTGATACTCTGAGTATGAAATAAACTAAGTTAAACATGTGGGGTGATTTCCTATTTATGCTTTGCCACAATAAAAAAAAATTCTAACAAAGGCTAAATGTTTCTATAATTTCTAGATGCAAACTCAGTAATATGAAGCCAAAAGGTATGCTACAACAGCAAATTACTAATTATTTTATAACTGTTATAACTGTAATGTATCTCATGGTTTTTGAGAATGATTGCCAAATGAATATTATAATTAACCAAGTACTTAGATCTATACACTTATGCGGGCAGGGAAATGAAAACTTTGCAGGTCTATCCATTTCAAATGAGCAAAGATGGATGCAAGAAGAAGAGGATAGTGCTGGATAAGGGATAGTTGATAGACTTGGGAAAACCTGTTTCAAGGTAGGAAGTTTTTCAGGTTGCAGAAGAAGGAAGGTAGCAGATTAGGCCATGGCACATCTATGGTTTTTTCTCATTCTAAAATGAAGGAACCCAAGCTAATCAGTTCCTAGGGCTCTGTTTAATTATATTTATTCTCACCTCTAGGGAAGAACAGGGTTTTGAGACTATCCTACTGGAAAGTAACCAAATGAAATTACGTAAGGTGGGAGGGGCAGGGGTTGGCAGAAGGCTGTTGTAGAAATTTGCTTCTCAGATATAGTTTCATAGTTTCATGGTTGGTAGGGTCAGAAGGGACCTGAGCAGATCATCAAGTCCGACTCCATGCCATGACAGGGAAAAGTACTGGGGTCAAACGACCCCAGCAAGGTATTCATCTAACCTCCTTTTAAAGACCCCCAGGGTAGGAGTGAGCACCACTTCGCTTGGAAGTTGGTTCCAGATCCTAGCCACCCTGACAGTGAAGTAGCGCCTCCTGATGTCTAGTCTGAATCTACCCTCTGCCAGCTTGTTACCGTTATTTCTAGTCACTCCTGGTACTGCTCGGGGGAACAGGGACTCCCCCAGTGCCTGCTGGTCCCCCTGACTAGTTTGTAACAGTCCACTAGATCCCCACTGAGCCTTCTCTTGTGGAGGCTGAACAGGTTCAGGTCCCTTGGCCCTAATATCTTTATGGTTGGCAAGCCGATCAGTTGACTGATCAAATATTGTCAATTGACTGAATATTTTTTGACTGATCAAAGATGATAATTTTATGGGGAGTGAATTTTTTTTGCCATTTTCTTGACAAAAATATGGGTTTTTTATAGTTTTTTACACAATTTTTAATGGAAACTGTGTGCTTTTTCTGGGTATTTTTGACCATCTTGGCAATTTTTTTACAATCTTTGACCAATATTTGGCTGGTCAATTGACCAAACTTTATTTGAGTGGTCAAATACCCAACCCTAATCTTTTTGTTGCCATACTAGGCCTGGGCATCATTATTTAATATAGGTCTTTCCCATTTATCTGGGTGTTTCTTTTGAGACTCATAGAACCCTCAGTACAAGAATTTCTCCTTTTCCTTCCACAAAAGCTGCTATTCACAGCAACTCTTCCTCTACTGAAGAGATGGATAGGGTAAGTCCTTATGCAGCTTCCGTCGGTGCTGTTCTTTCAGGTAGAAGAGGTCACACAGATTATTTAGAGATGCTTCCCAGTAGAACCGAGCACACGGACTTGAATTCACTCCCTGCATTTGCCACCATATCAAAATCCATGTTTAGGATACTGAGCTTTCACACAATTTGGCTTTAGTTGTTCATCCAGCTTATGGGTGCAACAATGCTTTGGGTCAGGGAATTTGTGCTAAGTAAACATTAAGTGGCAAAGTCTTTGTCACTATTGGAGCCTGGGTATGCTTTGCCCCACCATACTCTGAAGTGGAAATATACAGTTACAGAAAAGCCTAGTTTGTGGTCCATATATTTGGTTTTATTGCCCCCTTGCTATAGAACAGAAAATGGCTTTCGTATTGCATTTTGACCCTCATATAGCTCCACAGAAAAAGAGAAGAAAGGATTTGCCTTGTATTCCTGTTGTCATTTGTCTCTTTTAAACTGAGATATAATCCCTTTTTTGGATCTGTTAGACTGCTCTTCTATTATTTAAAATGTCTAGTTCTTTCTTTGAACATGTTCACTTCGGATCGACAGCCACCAGACCCTTTCATTGCACTCATGTGAGTACTGATGTACAGAAGTGCAATAAATGAACCAGAGTTTACAGTTTGGTTCAGCAATTCATGAATTTAAGGCAATCCATTTTTTTGTCTCATTTACTTCAACTATTCTTTAATGCAAGGTATCTCTCTCTAGCATTGGAATGGAGTGTGAGAGCACTGTCAATTTTAAACATGTCTGTATTTCCCACAAAAGAATCATCATAAAGCACAATTGCATACTGTAAACAGTAATACTTACACTAATCCATTTGCCTGAATACATTAGAGTCTATAAAAAAAAATCTTACATTTTTAAAAACTGACTTCCTTCTTATTTCCTGCCTTTTGATTGTCATTGTTTGCTCAGTTATAAAGTGGTTTGTTGACACCAAATATTTTAATAATTCCCTTCCAAGTCTTTGTGCCTATGCCTTTGAGAAGCTGGTATAGTAATTAAATTGTCTTTTAGTTGAAATGCTTGCAAAGCGTCCAGTTCTGTGCCTGGCAGCTGGTGATGCATTATAGAGACATTGAGCTAATCGATTAAAACCGCAGAGACATGGGAGTTGTCTGACAGCACTGTACTAGGATGAAATTAGTTGGAATTGCATGGTGAAATTAGGGGGAATACAGGTGATTGCAGCCCTTCTGGGAGAATCCTGGGTGAGAGGGACACTGTGCACTGATCCCTGTGTAATTAGGACAGTCATGTTTTAACAGTATTTCTAAAGTATTAAAATGGACTGGATAAATCAGCAGGGTTGTTTCCAGTGAACTTGGCATCCATCCACTGTGACTGAAATAACATGAAATTTTTCGGCTGCTAGGAAATGTGAAATTGGACTAATTGTCTTTTAACTAGTCTGTTAGTGTGTTAGCCTGTAGCAGGTCAGGAGACAGGATGCTGTATGCTTACAAGTCTACTGCTCGAGGCTGGGAAGTGTTACTGTATTCATGGCTTATGTTGCATAGGGCATAATAGATTAAATACAACAGAGGACAGAAACAATGGGATTAAAGACAATTTGGATATATTGGCTTCAACAGCTTTCTTCTAGAATCAGTTTTTAAGTATCATAAAATGCAGTTTCACGTGGAATTCCAAGTTTCAGACAACCTGCGTGGAGAATTCCCTTTCACTTGCTGCTGTTCAGTGGCTGTGGAAACACAAACACTGAGACACAAAATTATTTCCCAGCATCAGTTTGCGTGGCTTTTCTGGCCTAACTCTATTAAACTTTTTCTCTGTGTCAAACCATTCTTATAATTAATCTAGGCAATACTGAAGATAAAAGCCTGGTGGAGTAGATAGCAGTGAAATGTTTACTTTTTAATACACACAACTGCACTACTATGGAGTTTCTCTATAACAGGAGAGGGTGAATGTGGCAAAAGATTAATTAGGTGTAGTGAAAGGGCCTTTCTAGGCCTCCTGCAGTTGCAAAGGGCACTGGTAGCTGTTTTTGAGAGCTTCTGGTAAGCCACGTCTTCACTCTCAGTGGGTAGCAGCTGTAGCGATGGAATTCTCCTTACACCTCATCTCACAGGGTAGTGACAACTTCTTTTCCTCCCCCTCTGTTCAGCCGAAGCAGAGGAGCAGCTGGAGGTGATGAACTCTTTGGAATGCAGTAGTTAACTTTTGTCTGGTAGGTTATAATTGCTGCATTTCAAGGGGATTAACACAATGGAAGCTGATTATGATGAAGTGAAATTTCCTTATAAGCAGAGTAATGCAAAGGAAATCCTGCCTCTGCTTCAACAGAAGTGGGGATTGTTTTGGCTGAGGAACCAGTGTAGCAGAATTATATATTGACAGATAAAAGTGGTACAATTCAAAGAAGGATTAACCCAGTAAGAGTGCAACCGCCTCATACCATTGAACTCACCTGCACAGTAGGATCCCATATCAAGTGTGCCGGGGTAGCTCATAGGGAGAATTCTGCCAACCCTTTTATCATCTATTCTTCGTAAGATCAGTACTTTGCAAAGGGGCCAAGCAGCCTCCCCTAGAAATAAGGCTGGGGAATGTCTTTTCTACTGTTCTGCAACCTGGGAAAGAGCACTCTTGCTTCTTTGCTCTATGTATCCACCTAAAACTCAACCCAGCAACTCAGTGCAGACCAGGTATTGGGCGAAGGATTTTCCTACTTAACAACAGGCTGCAATGATATCATGCTATAACTATACAGTTGAGAAATTTTAGTTATGAGATCCCATATTAGATTGCATGTGTGCTTAAAGAAAATTTTACTGTTTTTGCTTTCATGCTGTTCTGACTAGATGTTGCCATACTTAACATGTTTGGATTTTTTTTTTTTTTTACATTTAACTTCAACTCTTAAGTGCTCTGGATTTGTGATGTTTTCCTGGGAGAGAATTACAACTTCACAGTAATGTGCTTTACTCAAAGGAACTAATGTACACGCTAAATCTTAATTCCATTTTAACATTATTTTTGTCTGGTACATATGTAACCAGAACTGTATACTGTATTCCACATGAGGCCTCAACAGTGTCTTGCAGAATAACACTAATATTGTCCAGTGTATACATAGCAGGATGCATCCTTGATGCATCCAAGATCATATTTGTCTTTTTCACAATTGCATCACATTGATGACCCATAATCATTTTATGAAAAACGAGTACAGGCAGTCCTCAGACTTACGACACAATTGGTTCCTGAAAACTGCATCTTAAATTGAAACGTTGTAACTCGGAACCAATTTTCTCATAAGAAACAATGTTACAAATGGGGGATTGGTTCCTGAACCAAGGCCTGATACCTTATTTTCACCAAAAATACCCTAGAATTTTGTACTCAATCAATTATAGATGAGTGATATAGCTACATTAATGTATTTATATTGTAAATAGCACTGATATTGATTTGGAAGGACTTCTTTGAGGTGACTCTGCTGGATGTTTTGAAGGGTTCTTGGCTAGAGTCTTCTCAGGAGTCTTGGCTGCAGGTTTTTCTGGGGGTCTTGTCTGCTTTCTTAAAGAAAGTGTCCAAGGAAGTTTAGACAGATGTTCTCCAGGGAGATGAGCAATGCAGCAAACTTGTTCACTATCATGGCGTCGCATTGGATCAAGTGTTGTAAGTCAAAACTGACGTCATAAAGTTGAAACAGGGTGTCAATTCATAAACTTTATAAGTGCAAAACGTTATAACTTGAAACGTTGTAAGTCAGCGACTGCCTGGACACCCTTTCCACCTCACTCATTTCTAAGTAATGGGTTTCTAATTATAGTAGAAGATTTCATTAGCCTTCAAGAACATAACTGTGCAGTTCTTTTAAATCTTGTCCCATTTCTGTGACATCAGCCTTTCCATTCTTTCAGTAGGCTATCCTGATCCTTCCTCTGTATTTTCAGTGTCTCCCCACCACCATGTTGTGTTATGCCGGCATATTTCTTCATTCCGTGCTGAGGTCACTAATGCAAATAGCAAAAACAGCCTTTTAATAACTTACCTCTAGCCTGATATTTCCTTCTGTATGTCTTGCTGTTTAGTCTTCAGCAGCTCTTTACCCATCCTACAGTTTCTCTATTTACCCACGCCATGTCTCCATCTTTCCCATATGGTAGTGTTCCCATTGCTTAACTGAATTCTAGACGGAGGAGACTTTGAGGTTTCATTTGCCTAGAATATTAGTAATCTTTTTTTAAAAAAAGCTTGCAGGTTATTCTGACATAATCTGTTTTTAGTAAACTATGTTGCATTTTATCCCAATTTTTGTATAATTATCCTTTCCTTTAGGATTTTTTTTATTAATTTAAAATACTTCTTTTCAAGAACATTTGAGCAACAGTGGGCCTTGTAAGTCTGACCATTCATCTCTCAAGTAGTTCTTAAAAACAAATATTTTAGATGAATGGTCAGTTTTTGTTGGTATATCATAAGTTTGAAATTTATCCATCATTAAAGGCTGGCACAAAAAATGTTTTTAAAGGATTCAGAATTGTCCTCTCTCAAAATGACTGGCATCTCCTTTGTTCTGGTTAGTTCTGAAATCCCACATTAACCACAGATAAAATGCTGTCTTTCACAATCATCATTATCTTCCATTTTTCCTAATACTCAGATGGAGAGGCTGCCTCAAAAAGGAGGTGGTGACACTGATTTCTGTCATAAGGTGGAAAGTAGTATTGTGAGGATGGCATGAACAGAGACCACTGGCTATCTTTGGTAATGGCAACTTATGACCACCATCTTGCAACAGATAATGGAAGCTGGTGTTTTGTAATAGAATATTTATGTCTTTTTCACAAAACTAAGTTTCAGCTATGAAGAACAAATGAAAAAAAGTGACAATCCTTTAAAATATTTACTAATGTAAAGTGTCTTGGAATGTTAAAGAATCTGCTTTACTCCATTACTAAGATAACTGAGAGAAGAATAAAAGGCTGAATCTCATTCCTAAATCTCTTAATGTAGGCACTTAAGTATTACTCTTAACTCAAAAACTGATTATTGGATTTTCTTGCTTGTTTAGGGGTGCTTCAGTTTTCATTCTTAACAAAAAGCTTTAATTCCTGTTTTAATGGCAAAACTATGGAACCATGTCCAACACACCTACATAATACATACAGATTTGTGTGCTTGCTGATTTAGTCACATTATCAGATATGTTTAATTTGTTTTATTTATTTTATTTATTTATCTTTTTCTGTATCTTAGGTATTTGCTCTAAGGCTTTTTTGAGCTATCTTAGCTGTTTGGCTTAAGAAAAACATTCCTCTTATCCCATAATCACCAGCAGGAAACAGTGTGTATTAAGGATCTGGAGACATTTTAAGGAAAATCCTTAGTAGGGTTTGTTTGTACATCTACCTGTAGGAAATTTAAGCACATAAAAGAAATTGATGAAAAGAGAAAGTAACCTGATTTGTAAGAGATTTCTATATGTACTCTTGCCAAAAGTGGAAATCTGACTTCCAACAAATATCAAATATTTGTCTAAGATTTCAACTCTCTTAGGCATAGTGATTAAGGAGAGAACTCTACTTTCATATAAATGATCTGGAAATGACAGGAATTGGGAAAGTCCCCAAGTTTTTTAAGGCAATGATTATCTAGTCATTATTTTAATTGGTTCTTTCTTAATGACAAAATCATCAAAGGCAACAAAATATTCCAGGCAGAGGTTACTCTGACACTGCTTTGGAAAGAGAACTATTTTAGTTTAAGAGCAGTTAATACAAGGCAGAGAAGATTATGACCATAAACCAATTAAATAAAAACCCCACAAAGCAAACAAATAAGCCTCTTATTAGAAGAGTTAGTGTATTAGGTCAGAAAAATTCCTAAAGAATTGGCTGTAAATTGACCTTTTTGTTAGGAAATATTGAGGGAAAGTAATTATAACCCTGTATTCCTGCATCTTAGTGTACCTTGTTACTGAGGTATAGATGAGAAATCTGTCTTTTTAGGAATTTTCAGAAGCCTCAGCGCTATTGTAGGTAAAATTATGATAAAAAAAAGTTATAGCTTTCACTGAAACTTTAGAAGGAGAGTACTGTATAGTTTCTTGCTAATACATTTGATGCATATAGAAAACATTGCAAATCATGCAGAACATTGTAATAATTAGAACAGTTTTGAGTGAAGATTATTAGTAAGTCTTTGGTATTTCTTATACAGACTTCACACTGTGTTACTGTTATATATATTCAAATACAAAGTGTCAGCATCACATTTAGAATTCTGTACTTTCATATCCATATTGTGTAGGATGCAGTGCGTGTGATGTAGATTCTTCAGAACTGAGCCAAATGCCAGCATCTCATTCCTTTCCAAATATTTCAGAACCTCATCAGCAGACAGTCTTGGGATCTTCACAGCTAGCAGCATTTCTGCCCTTGGGATAATAGCCAATTGGTCCTCAGTTGTTGGTGAAACAGAAATTTGTAGCCTCTATCCAGAAGGATACTGTTATTGTGACCCTGTCTTCACAGGAGGCATTTCAGTTGTGTTTTAATCAGCCACTGAGTCCACAGAGCTATCTTTAATGCCTTTATTTTTAACTTTCCTCACAACCCTGTGGTTTGAGTAACTCAGTTCTCTGAGGGTGACTGGATGCCACCTGCCAGACAGTTTATTCATAGTGAAAGCTTAAAACTTGCCAAATTCAAGAACTGGAAGATTACTAGTTATGTGAATTCCAGGGTGGTGGGCCATCAACTGAGGACATCTCACACTCACTAGAAAGGGTTGTATGCTAGGTGTGGACATCAAGAACTTTCCAACTAAACCTAATTTCTGTAGTGAGTGAGAAAGTCTTTTACTTAGCAGAATATCAGACAGTTTAAGATGTCAAAGAGAATTTGCACCAAGCAAACAGGAGGTTTGCAGTAATTACAGAATCACTGATGAGCTTGTAGCAGTCTGCCCTACTTAAGAAATAGCCTATCATAGCCTGATGTCACACATGCCTTTGTTAATCGTGAGGTTTGCAGTAGTTCATTGTATCTCATGGAAGGCAGCTTCCTGCATCTCTTCCAAGGGCTAGAACTCCACAGTCCAACCACATTTGATCAGACACATGATCCGAAGTACTCCTGCGGCATTCCCCCTCAGAATCTAGGAACAATGATAGATCCAGTAGGACTCCATAAATTTGGACTGCTTTGGCAAAAAATGGGCATATACTTTCAATAATTGAGGCAGATACTACCACAGCCACATTTTTGTAGCAACTTTTCCCTTTCAGCAGCTGTCATTTCCTATCTTATCAGGTCTGAATGGCTCTCAGTTTGCTTTTGCCTAGATTTCCATTTCGGCATAGTTCTGAGAAGAGTATAAATCTGTGAAATCGAGGTTCAAAGGGAAGGAGACTTAAAATACAGATATTATCTACTTAGGGACATTACTGTAGCCCAAAATATAGTTCAAAATGCTAGTTTCAATAGAAGCGCTGAACAGGAGGGATCAAAATGGAAAGGCAAGGTAGTAATTATATAAGCACTTTTGAAAGTTGAGCAGATGCTTGGCAGTTTCCTGTGGAATGTCTCTGAAACAAAAAAGTGAACACATGTTTTGTGATTACAGAACAAACTGTGTTTCAGACCACTTTCAGTCAAGTGTCTTACTACTACATCACATTTAACTTCCTGTAGGTCTGTTAACACAAACTTTTTTTGGACTGGACCTCTTGGTTACAGAGCATGTGATTCCCAACTGTGTTGACATGATAGGCCCAACTGTGTTTTATACTTTTAAGCTATTTTCTTCTGGGGATCTGTGACCAGATGCTAAATGAAAAGATTCAGATACATCATCAAAAAAACCCAAACATTATTTCATTTACTCACAGGTACATAACATACGAACGAAAGGTAAAAAAATATGGGTCTATATGTATATTTTCCCTTACCTATACCTTAGTATATCCTTGCAGACTGTGGAAAGTTCCATTTAGATCTGTTACCATCACCTCTGGCCTGGAAAAAGCAGATCACACTGCTTCAGTCTCCCTCCCTCCCTCCCTCTCTCTCTGTTAGAGACTTGCATTCAGCTGCAGTCGATGACCCACTGAGTCCTCATCTTGTTTTTGCTTGGGCTAGCATCTTTAAGGTGTTAGTATCCCCTTTGATCCTAGATTCAGTCTGAAAACAGTAAACTTTGCCAGCTCAGTTAAAGCCAAGAAGGAAGTATTTCCGAATTAATAATTTTTCTGTTATTTTCTCCAGCACCCTGACTTTTTTTTTTGTAATTCAGTACAAGCCACTTAACATACCAAGAAGAAAGGCAGAAAGTCATTTAAATTATGCAAAGGCACTAGTTATTTGCTAAATTACATTGATTTTGAAATTAGGCACTGCTTAAGCAAATTTTGATGTGCCTTTTAATTCCTACAGGAACAGTCTGATACCATTCAAGAGTCATACCTCATTAAGGCTAGTTACCTTCTTCGAGCACAAGCTCAATCCCTCCTCAGGAGTTTGCACCTCATTAAGGCTTGTTACATTATTATTCAGAGCAGCTTGCCTCTAATAACAGCCTTCAAATTGTTGCTAAAAGTGAAGAACTGACAGAAGTTGAAATGCAGTAGAAGGAATAGCCACTAGGGGTGTGCGAAGTGGGCCATATTCGATTTGGATTCGGCCTGATTCAGGGGACAGTGATTCGATTCGTTAATTTGGATCACTGTCCCGATTTGATTCGGCCGAATCCAAATCTGAAGATTCGATGCTGATTCAGAGAGTCAGCGATTCGGCCATAGACACAGTTTTAATATTTTTTCTATATACCTCAAGGTACCAAGTGGCTCATGAACACTGAGATGGTGGGGTGAGTGGAGCATCCCACAGGAGTGTGGCCCCCTCCCCGTGTACTTGGCGGTGGACCCCCCCCCACATTCCCCCAGCTCAGCGATTGGCTGCGAGGGGACCCCGGGGGCTCCCCCAGACCCAGGAGGCACCAGTTGCCAAGCCAGGGTGGCACCAGTCACCGAGTGCTTCTGGTCCACTTCTGGGTCCACTGTCAAGTGCACTGGGGACCCCTCCATGCTCCCATGGTACACTCCGTCCTCCCCACCATCTCAGTGTTCATGAGCTGCTTGGTACCTTGAGGTATGTAGAAAAAACATTTAAAGCTGTGTCTATGTGCGAATCATCGAATCTCCCCAAATCAACTCAGATGGTTCCTATTCAATTTGGAGAGATTAAAGGGTCTCCTGATTTAATTCAGAGATTCGGCTGCTGAAAAGGGCTGAATCTCTGCTGAATCGAACCAGTGACCAAAGCTTCGCACAGCCCTAATAGCCACTAATGTGTATGTCAGGCAATTTTCTGATTGCACTATGAGCCCTTCTATATGTGACTTAGACTGTAATAAAACTTTATTTTTGCCATTGTGCCATTTACTGTTGTTTTCCCCTTCAAACTCTCCTCTATGCAGTCAAGCATACTAATATTATACATGTAAATGAAGGTGCATGTGATATAAAACAAAAAAACCCCAAGATTTTCCCCACCCCCCAAATTTCTGTGAACAAATTGTTGCCTCAGCTGCAGCAATATCTTCCAAACAATTCAAGGATATTTCATTGTCAGTGTTAGACCCTCCACGCTCAGAGTTTTAGATCTTATTCTGGTTTGTTGATAGGGAGACATAGGCAGCTACTAATTACAGTACAGCCTTGTACATACCACACTCTGAAATGAGAGTAATAGAGACTCCAAAAATCTCTTAATAAGAATGTTTTCTCAGTAAACTCTCCTTTAACAAATTTGGATGTTCGGGTAGGTTTAAAAAAAATTGTAATCAAAGGTCAGTGACAGCCAAACAGCCCATTGGACTAGTGTGGTTAAAATACACACACATCTTTATAGGCAACTGCCCTTCTGGGAGTGATGTAGCTAGTATCAAGTCCAGGTGTTCTTGACTCTCCCACCTGAACAACCAAGCACTAACAGCAATGTGTACATGATAACTTTGTTCCAAAGTACTTGGTATGACATTACTTGGGTCCCATTAGAAATCCACATTTGTTCAGATAGGTCTCCCTATTTATAAATTAAATTATTTTGGAAAGCAAGGTGCACAGTTTCTTTCTCTTTGCAGGTAGGAGTTAGTGGTGACAATTAAACACACACTTGTTGATGCTCAGCGAGGAGAGTTCAAGGTCATATTTCTTGTAATTGTAAATGTAATCCAGTATTCTCTCTGAACTTTCTATATAAAATTACAGTATGTATAAAAAAGATCTTATTTTTTTAGACTTGTTATATTGGACAATATGTGTTTAAAAGTTTGAGTAACAGATAGTGTTTTAAAATAGAGAATATTTAAATTAGTACATCAGAAGCATATGCCAAATTTATTTCCTTGCATATAACTGTATGTAGTTGTTGCTGTTTTATTTTTATTGTTTTTTTCTAGGGGTTTCTTTTGGGAGGAGAAGGTTGGGGGAGGGGGGATTGAGTCTTATGTTTCTGAGGGCCTAGATTATGGTACCTCTACATTTTTCTAAAGATCTATACATATCTATATTTCTGCATCATACCATTCTTTTCTTCTCAGTCTTCTTTCATGCAAATAATGCCAAAGTAAGAGTTTTTTCATACACTTTTTTCAGACAGTTTACAGTGGAAAAGAACATCCAAATTCTATGTGCATCTCACCAGGGCAGAAAGCTTTTAAAGATTTCATTGCCAGATAAGGAAGTGTGTCCAAAAGGGCTTTATAGCTGAAGGAATATCAGCTCCCAATGGCCTACAGACTTATTCAACCAGGGCGGTTGTCTCCTCATGAGTAAAGAGAAAATAGGCATGAGTGATTCACTGTACCAAACTTCCCTCTGGAATGGATTCATTCATACTGTTATGTGCCATTACAACATGAATTCAGGGGACTTCAGCAGAAACTAACTAGGATCCTTAGTTGTACCCTGGAATCATAATTTAGTTTTAATTTTCTGCACAGTGACTTCTAAACACTCTTTTTTGCACCTGACTATAGTTTCAGGACTAATACAGAAAACAAAATAATCTTTACTGAAGTAGTTACCACCATTACTTTTTGATAATTACATATCCATTGACAAACTGAATAGAAACAGAAGGCTGCACTGAAAGTAGCAAGCAGAGAATAAGTAAGGTTTTCCTGTAGTGGCAAATATAGTCCTAGGAGTTGATTAGCTTCTGAAGAAGTAAGTAGCATAGCTACCCGAAGAGTAAGCCTGCATATTTGATAAGTAATAGCATAAAAACCATCGTTTGTAAACAAAGTTTGCTTAAAAAAAAAAAAAGGCTGGAAATATAATTTGTCATTCAACAAATAGCCATATTAACAGCGCAGCTTAACTGAGTGACTCACTCAAAATATTTACTAGAGATTCCCTCTCAGGGTCCTCTTCTCTTGAAAACATTAGATACTATAGTGGAGGGATGACAAGGCAAAATCCTGATATTAAAAAAAGTATGGATTTGCTGACAGTAGATTTTGCAGAAAAAAATAAATGGAACAAAAAATCCTGCTGGGTGGCAACAAAAGATACTTCTTAGGGATTGGATACAAGTATTGTTTGGCTTAACTATATCAGCAAATGATGAGTGGGGGGTGGGGGGGACTTGGTGTCCTAGCTGTTCTTTCTAGCAGCTCTTACTGAAAGCATATCCACAAGGAAGCCTTTATAGCTATATACCGCACAAAAACATTTGTTCTCTCTGCATGGCCAATTTCAGGATAATGTGAAAACTGACTCAGTTGGACTTAGTCTTATGTTTTTCTACAGGTTGGTGATTTAAGAAGTAACACTGTAAGCATGAATAAGCAAATAAAATTCCTTCATTGCATAAGTAGATTTCAAGCATAAGTCTCAGGTCTAATAGCAAGGATTTTTTTTAAAACACCTACCTTGTTGGTAGCATGACAGAAAAATGGCAAGGGCACTACTGTTTTCTCCTTTTAAAGACAGGAAACTCTAAGCCTTAAATTGGGCCATAAACCAAGACTTGCAAGGCTTACAAACAATTTTAAGAACACAACTGAAGACAAAGGTATATGCAAAATGGGAAAATAGAACATAGGTTTACCAAAGACGAACCATACTGGACTAACCTGATAACTTTCTTTGATAAGATAACTGATACTCTAGACCAGGGTGTCAAACTTAATCCATGCCCCATGATTGATCTGGATCATGGTGCTGCTCACAGGCAGGATCTGAACCTAAGGGTGGCAGAGCTGATTTGGGGTCAGTGATGGAGGCAGCACAACAAGCAGCTTCAGGGTGAATCTGGAGCTGTGTTGTCACAGTTACCTCTGTGCTACCAATGGCCTTGTCCATGTAACAGGGCCCTGTAACCCTAGATATGGCATCAGACCCTGCACCTCTGCTAACCCTGCTCTTAAATTCCCTGGCCTGCCAGGACCCCACAGGCCAGAGAGAATGGCTCTGGGTGCTGGATCTGGACCATGGACCATGTGTTTAACACTCCTGTACTAGACAAATGAATTGAGATGCATACAATTTATCTGGACTTCAGTGAAGTAATTGCTTCAGTGCCATTGGGTACCTATTCATTAATTAAACCAGGGAGACATAATAGAGGGATTGTGAAGTGATAAGCAGGGATCCTGGTTTTCTTTGTTTAAAAATCACAAATTATCTGATAAAAACATAAATTCTCTGATTAAAACCCCCAAATCTGCATTTTTCCAGGATTAAAATGAAACACAACTATATAGATGGGTATCAGTTGAACACCAAATTTTATTGCTATATTTACAATTTTAAACCCATTCGGAAGCCTACCAGTGCCTCAATCACTATAAGAAAATACATTTTAAATACTTATAAATTTTGTGTTTGACTGCAGGTTTTTTATCATGGAAAATCAGAGCTCCCTTTGCCCCCTTTGCTCATGCACCAGGATGCAAATCCAGCTGTGACTGTCTTCCCCCACACTGTTCTGTGGTACTGAGCAGCCCCGATACGCTGGTGCCCTGCCCATGCCATTGTCCCTCACTTCCAAGCCACAGCCCCCAGGCCCTGCTAGTGCCCCTCACTCACCACCCACAGTCCCCTGGCCCTGCCACTACCTCTACTCAGGACACAGAGGCCCCCGGCTCTGCTTTTGCCCATCACTCCCGACTCTCAGCCCCTTGGCCCTGCTGGTGTCCTTCACTCCCCACCTACAGCCCTCTGGGCCCTGTTGGTGCCCCTCACTCCCAACCCACAGCTCCCTGGGACTTGCTGGTGCCCCTCACTCCGAACCCACAGCCCCCCCAACTCTGCTAATGCCCCTCACTCATGACCTACAGCCCCCCAGCCCTGCTAGAAGGGGCCCCCAACTGCCAGGGCTATGCAGCCAGGGACCTGGGTCCGCAGCCCCTGCCCCTCACCCCAGCAGAGCCTAAGCCCTGCTGCCACCCATAGGAGGCAGTGGCTGCTGCAGTGTAGCTGAACGTGGAGGCCAGCTCCCCCTCTCCCATGGGTGGCATGGCTGGAACAGCACTCATGGAGCTGTGGGCAGGGGGAAGGGCAGATAAGGGCTAACAGCTGCGGGCAGAGGGTTGCCCTTGCCCCAGGGCCTCCATTGTCCTGCCACTGGCAGCCAACATGGCAAGGCACTCCCTGCCTGCCCAGCAGCAGTGGGGGTTGCAGTGAGGAGTTGTGCCCCCTGATGCTGCCAAGCGAGCAGGGGGTGCCTCACTATAGCAGCACGGGGCTCCCAGCAGTGGCACTGAGCTTCCCCTGCTTGCTCTACCTTGCTATGCTGGGTCTCACCCACAGGGCTGCGGAGCCCCCCAGGGGGAACAGCAGTAGGATGGGGGAACTCTGTCAGCTTACAAGGGGAAACCTACGGTTCCTGTGTTTTTCTCCTTTAAAGGAGAAAATCCGCATTTTTCAACATTTTCCCACGGTGAACGGAAAACTCAGATCCCTGGTGATAAGGAGCTAACTGAAGGGGAGATAACAACATACAGTGTTGAAAGGGGAAATGTCAGACTGGAAGGAGATTACTGGTGGCGTTCCAAAGGGTTCAGACTTGGGACTGATCTTGTTTAAATTTTTCACTAATGACCTCAGCATGAAAAGGAGGAGCTTGCTGAAAATCTGTTGCTGACACAACATTTGGAGTGGGAATTGTTGATTCAAGGAAGGATCAGGCTATCATACAGAAAGGACTGGATCACTGTAGTAATGGAGATGGGATGAAATTCAATAGAATAGCAATTCAGTGCATGGTTATGTATATTGGGACCAATACAGATTTCTTCTATAACTGGTGGTGTTAGAGTGATGCTGTAGCTGTGACGGTCCAGGAATTATGTGAGAGGCAAGGTTTTCTTAGGGTGATATCTTCTATTGGACTGACTAGAACTGATCACTTGAAAATACTAGGGGAAGGAAAATTCCTAGGTATATTAATTGTTCACAGTAAAACTGTGGGCCAGCAATGTAATGAAACCATTAAAAATGGGCAATGTTTCCTGGGATGTATCTGGCAAGGTATTCTAGTACAGATAGGGCGTATTAATGCTACTTTGCTAAGCACTGATGAGACGTCATCTAGAATAATGTGTACAGTTCTGATCACCTAATGTCAAGTAAAATGGATTCAAACTTGAACAGTTGCAGAGAAGGTCTATGAGAATGATCAGAGGAAACTATTATTTATCTCCTAAGAGGAGATTAAAAGAGCATTGGCTTTTTCAGCCCAGAAAAATGAAGACTGAGAGGGGCTATGTTTGCTATAAATTCAACAGAGGGATAAGCATCAGGGAAGAAAAAAAATAGTATTGGTTGCAAAAGAGTCAGGTATAAACTAGCCATGAATAAATTGATCCTAGTAATTAAAAGAATATTCTAACTATTTGAATAGCCAAGTTTGAGACCAGTTTTCAAATAGGGGTAGTTAGGACAAGGCTTTTTAGAAAGCTGTCATTAACTAGATCATTTTAGGAAATTGTTGTATACCAATTTTGCCTGAAATGGTAGGGACTGGACTTGATGACCTTGATAGTCCTTTCCAGTTCTGCAGTCCTATATTTGTCAGATATTTAGGCTTTGAAGTGAAGAAATGTAATAGCCAATGCTGTGGATTTTTAAGAGTGGTTTTTTATATCTATAAATAGCTCCTGGGTCTTGAAATAATGATTTCTGCATTCCCATATTTCTCTGTACAAGTGAAGTACAAAGCAGAGTCTACAAATAATGTCTAATTGTATCTAGTAACATGCAGAGGCTTTGTGGTATGAATTAATGTAATCTACAGGGTGAGCAGAGAACCACCAATCACATTTTACACTAAACTGTAGGCTGGACTCAAACTAAGAAGCCTGAGGGGGAAAGCACAGCTTCTGTGTTTAATTCACTAGGCATTCTAGCCTCCAGTTTTCTACTCTAAAAAAATCTCAACTTCTGTTTAGATAACAGATGAGGATGCTGTAGGAAAGGAGTATTATTGTGATATGATAGCTCAGATACAGTAACTGTATGTGCCAGGGGTTTTAAATTATATTTTTAAGTTGTATTTTTTTAGTTCCTCAGCTATAGTAGTAAAATATGTAGGAAAGGCAAGTTTGTAAAATTAAAGGCTTAAATTTTTTTGGCTTGTTATATTTGACAACAGTGTGTGTTTAAAAAGTTTATGTAATATACAATATGTTAAGGTACAGAAAATTTCAATTAGCTGTGCAGCAGTGTGATCTGAATTTATTCATCATATGTACAGCTTTATTCCTGTTACTGCTATTATATTTTTCTTATTATTTGTAGTTATCTGTATATTTATATTAATGGAAGAGACAACATGCTGTGCTATGGTCTTGCATCTCTCAGATATTTAACTTTCTGTGCAGGCACTGGCTGTCAATCAAGGCTAATCAAACTGGCACAGTTAACATGATACATCATAAAATTTCACAGTAATGTCAACCTGTAATTCTGTCAGTCTGGTTAAGGGAAATGGGCTAAAAACAATATTGTCATTTTGCAATAACACAGGCAAACAGAGTTTTAGAATAATGTTATCACTCTCACCCAATGGTACAGTGTACTGGTTTAAGGCCATTGTTACCTTTTAGTTCAAAAAAGAGGTGTGGCAAACCAAAGAGGTATCCTTTCAGGGTGCAGGAGGTGTGAGCTCAAGCCTGTTTTGGATTCATACAAAAGGCTGCTCTCAGGTGTAAATGGGTACCTGGTCATTTAGGCTGAGGACTGAAAAGTAGATGGATGTGATGCTGGCCCCATCACTCCATTGTGTGCTATTGGCTTTGGAAACAGGTGCATCTTAACTACACTACCCCAAGGCATGACTAGGCTTGGGTGCACCTTTAACTTTTTTGGCAGTTACAAAACTTTCCTTTTTTTGCTATCGGAGGCTTCTGCTTTGTGGGGCCAGGATTCTCCTTTGTACTATACTTCTACTTCATAAAGCCAATGAGGTTCTTCTACCATGAGACTGGAACTGCCTGTGAAAGATAGATGTGTTCTCTTTCTGTTTGTCTTGTTCCCACTGCAGAGGAGAACTTCCAGAGCATAAGTGCCAGGTTTCACAGAGTAAAGTATTACTCAATCTGAGGAAGGTTGGGAGATATTAATTTTTTGCGTTCAGTCTACATCGACATGGAATACTCAACAGTGTACGCCTTTTGTATTTATCCATTACACAGCATTTGATTGTACAGTAGTAAGGTGTTCTGTCTTCTGTGTAATGAATACTTCTAGGGCGCACCAGAGATCCATTTGCCTCAGCCCTTAGAGGCAAAGATTTTTGTGACATCTTTTACTGAACCAACTAAATAGGTGATCCAGTAAAAGATCTCACATCCTAACTGTTGTTTTTCTTTGAAATAGAGTGTGTTTTGTAATGAATCACCTAGGTTAAGTTGTCTTTGTCAGGTGAAAGCATTTACATTTGTAAATCAGGGAAAGTTTAGAGGGAAGTTTATATAAGATGGATGTTTAACAATTAGGAATCTTGTGGGTACA
This sequence comes from Alligator mississippiensis, assembly GCF_030867095.1. Classification (NCBI taxonomy): domain Eukaryota; kingdom Metazoa; phylum Chordata; order Crocodylia; family Alligatoridae; genus Alligator; species Alligator mississippiensis. The sequence goes on from NC_081825.1 coordinate 255,133,447, forward strand.
GGAGCTGGAGGAGGGAGGAAGATAAATGAATCTGAGAGATCTATAAATGAAACATGGTTAGTTCTTGATGAAGAAAGTAATAAAGACAAAGACTAGGCAAGTAGGCTGGGATCAGTGTCTTTGAAAGAGGCTGTATAGCAGCCTGATGTCAGTGCAAAAGGAGATCTATCTATCTATCTATCTATCTATCTATCTATCTATCTATCTATCTATCTATCTATCTATCTATCTATCTATCTATCTATCTATCTATCTATAGCAGGATGTGTCTGGTGTGAGGTTGCAGTGTGGGATTGGATTGTATTTGACTAAAGAATCGGTAGCAGCAATATAGGAAGAACATCATGGAAACTGAATTGCCTTTGGCTTACTATATAAGTATCCCACTTTAGAAATAAGCTATGATGAGGATGGTTGTAAGACTTCTTATGGAGAACAGGTAGGTTAATATAAAGAGGAGGAAGAATGAGTGAACATACAGAAGGTTTTAATTAATATAAAAGAAAAGATTAAAGATTATGAAGGTGAGGTTTACACATTTTATCTGGAAACAGAAAGAAATGGTATTTTCAAGGTAAAGCTAGCTACAGAAAGGTCTGATCTGTTGGACAGCATTGTCCAGAGGACAGACTGCTTATGAAAATTATACTTAATATGGAATTTGTTAACTGGGACATGCAGCACAAAACAGACTGCTCAGGCAGTGACACTGCTTTTGACTAGGGAATTCAGAGGCAAAAAAGGAGGTTTTCAGGGTGTGTGTATACAGTTGATACAAACATGTTGACAACGTGATGTGCACCACAGAATGGTTACATGGAGAAGAGTTGGATTTATGTATCTTTATTAATGCAGCTTTATTAAAAACCTTAACTGATAAGGCCTTTTCCCTCTCAAATACCAAGCATGGCTTTTTTTCATCAAGGCAAGAATAGCCCCACATTCTGCAAATCAGGACAGGTATGAGGACAATGTATTCTTTATACTCTCTCAGTCCTACCCCGGATTCTGGCTGCAAGCCAAAATCTTAGCCCACTCTGTTCCTCTATGCAGGAGGTGGGGAAGGGAAGCCACATATAGCAGGAGACATGGAAACAAATCTCTCACCATGCCAGGCCATGTTCTGGGCTGGTGTCCAAGTTTTCAACAGAGACTATAGCCTGGACTCTTTTTAATCTATGCATCCCACTGGAGCCCACCAGAGTTGCAACCATGTTATTCAGTTTGCTAAGCCAAAACTCTGAGATGCCAACAGTTGGTTAGTTTTGCCATAGGGCAAAGACTTCTGGACCCCCCAAAAACCTGGCCATCAGAATCTAGTTACTAGAGAAAAGTGGCTAAGGGCAAGTAGAGAGCAAAGCCAGCAGCAAGGTAAAAGAACTGAAAATGGCTACTCTCCACACTAAAAGCAAGGAAGAGGCTCCTCCACCAACACTTGTCCAGGCTGGTAAGAGCTCTCATGAGCTCTATGCCTAATGGCAGTGGGAAAAGATAGGTCAAGACTCCATTACTTGGATGAAATGTTGCAGTCCAGAAGTCTGTCTCTGTGCACAGCTAAGGGAAAAGAACAGAAAAGAAGCATACTCTGCCTCTGCTATACACATGTGATGCAGTTAAGAGGAGGGGAAACCAGGAGTAAAACATCAGCATCATTCCAGCTTGGGTCTTCCCTCTTCACTTCCTCATTCTTCGTGAAGGAGAGGGCAGTGTGCCATTGTTACAGTGTGCATCAGGAGGCCAGGAGAGGAGGGTTATAGGAATGTTCTAAGCAGAGCTCCTATGTGGGAACAGAGAGCAAATAGCTTTAGGGATAATCCTGTTTTCCTTGTTCTAATAAAGTTCCTGCTTCAGAGTTACACGAAAGCAATGCTTTCTGTCATTCTTTACCCTTGCCACGTGACACTATCAGAAATTGACTCATTTTGAGCCAGCAGATACAAGAGGAAAAAAAATGTCAGAGTTAAACCCTCCATGAGACGTTCAATTTGATAAGCCCACAAAGTGGCCTTACTGAAAGGAGCCCTTCACCAGACTCCAAACCACAACAAAGCTTAATACACAAAGCGCTGAAGTACAGGTCAACTCAGTGATTTATAAAATGTGTAGTGAAGCTGAAAATATTTATAAATCACTTGCGTTCTCTCAGAAAGGATATAGCAATAATGATGACATCATGCTTCAAGTGTTTGAAGATTATTTCAGGAACGTAATACACAGAGAGCCATCCTTTTGTTTTTTTTTTTTCTTGGCATTTTAAACACTGAGCTTTTGATTAATGCATTAATTGCATTTAATGCCTATAGTAACTATGAAACACACAGTACTAACTAGGCTCTGTGAGCTAGAGAAAATGTAAGTCACAAAGTAGGGAAAATATAATCCAAGAATTGGTGGTCATGAGGGAATCCTTCACTGGGGGAAAAAGGGAGAAACATCATAAATAAGCTCTTAATAGTCTCCTGGATATAAGTGTAGTAGTAATGGTGAGAGAAACATTGAGGTCTGTTCAGGCAGTTTTAGTGCATGAAAAGTGGCATTGGGAGTGTGCATGTTGACCCAAAAGGATCAATGGAAATACATTGAGGAAGACTGAGTGGTGTTTTCTTTCTTGGGTCTGTCCCCAAAGACAGAATACACTCAAACTGTTCCAAATTTGCAATGTGGCTATTAAATTGAAAAATAATCAAGGAGTAGAGGCTGCAAGTGTTTGAAAATAAAGTGCTCTGGAAATATTGGATGCACTACAAGAAAACAGAGTCTGAAGGAGAAGACAATCAAGAGCTCATGGCCTTTTACAAAAGACCTGATGTCGTGAGCAAAATAAGAGTGAAGAAAATGAAATAAATAGGGCATATTGTGGGAGCTTCAGATGCACCAAGGCAAGGATGGAAAGATAACACAAAAACTAATATGGAAGGGATAGGCAAAGATGCAGCAAGGTGGAAGGAGATTCTTGCATGAAATCTCCACAATAGTAAGCCAACATCCTTCCTCCTCTCACTCACCCAACTCGTTATTCTTTGAAGATGAAGGGCAGTGAGGTTGGTAGTAGTAGCCTCTGGAGGACAGGTTAAGTTATAAATTTGTCTCAATGTTTTAACTACAAGGCGCATCTACACCTGCCCCTATGGCACCATTGTTCCTGCACCGTCATTTAATATTTCCTTTTGGAAGTACTAAATGACGGTGCAGTAACAGCCCATACTGTGCTGTCCACATGGCACACGGTTACTTTTAGCTGCTACTATGTCTCTGTAGCAACATGCTATACCGAGGGAGTGCGTCACTACGGCAACATAGCTGCAGCATCATGGTTTTTTGCCTACCAATGCTGCGTCTCTGTAGTGCTTTGCTACAGTGATGTAGCATCACGTGTAGACATGCCCACTGAGGAACAATTTAAATTTTAGTCATGTCACAGATTCAAAGACAGCCTTCTCCTTAATGCTCCTGAAGGTCAACCAAGAGCAAATACCATTAGCACACCAAGTTCACTTGATAAAAACACAAGGGAGTGCATTCTTGGTACTCAGTTCTCATCTCTAGAACTTCCTCCCCCTTGAGACTTGTCAGAGGCTGAGCCTGGATATCTTCTGGAAGCACTATAAGAACTTCCTGTTTGGGCATGTGTTTTAACAAGCAAGGCCAGTCTGAGATATTGTTTAAGACATTCTTTTTTATTTTTTATTCCTCTTGCTTTTATAAGTTGTTTGTTCTCTTGCTTTCTGTGTTTCTTTATTCTTCTGTTTTATGTTATTTTGTTCTCTTACTATAAAACTGCCCTGAGCCTGTGTTGAGAAGGTATATAAATGTAATAAATAAATAAATAAATAAATAAAATACAGCTATAATTTTTGCTGGATCCACTATTAGACCCTGTATCCAGTCAAATTTCCTGAGAACTATTGTTAGGTTTCTTACAACATTTTTTTTTCGCTTTTGGAGGCCCCTTCTACACATTACAAGTATTGCACAATTAACTGGTTAATTGCACAATTAGCTGGAGACCAGCTACACATTCAAAGTAGGTATCATGCCATAAATAGCTCCAACCAGCTATAAAGTTAGACCTCAAAAATGTGTACTAACTTTCTAGCTGGTTGCTGTTGAAACTTTAATTTGCTCTACTGATCGGTCTCCCAGCAGCTGGGGTACACCAGGCCCATCTGAGGCTGGGAGTCCTGCAACTGAAGGGACTCTCAACCCTAGCAGCTGCTAACTCAGTTCCAGCAGCAAGGGGACATAGAGTCCTGCAGCTGCAGACACTGGGTGACAGGAACCAGCTGGGTCTGCAGAACCAAAGGAGCTGGCTGCCCTGGTAATGTCTGAAACCCCCAGGACTCCTCTTGGAGCACTGTTAGACAATAAATTGCATAGTGCAGGCCATTATTCTTCTCTTGATTATTGTATGTGTAAGGGAACTGTTGTCATCCCTCACCTTTTCTATTGCTAGCAACTCACGACCCTTCTGTTCTACAAGGATTAAACAGGAATTTCTGAAGGGAGTTGCTCTTTCACTAAACCAACTATTAGGAGTCATACTTCCTTGTCTGCTTCTTTAATAGCCTCAAAGCTCATTAGAAAATCAAATCTGCTATAGAAAAAGTACTTGTAAGGGATACCCAATACCTGCTAATCTGTGTTTGCTGGAATCTAATCTCCCTATCCCTATCTAAGATCCCTGACAGGTCTTCCTAAGCACCTCCACCAATCTCCAATGAGACAGAAAGTCCTTCCAACCCCTAAAACAAAAGGTAGTGTTTAGTGCAGTGCTCACTGTGGCAGGGCACTGGATGTGTCTGCCACTTTAAGAGGTCAGGCAGCCTGTTTAGCCCCCGGCTGGTGGGGTCAGGGGTAATTGTTGAGTCAACTGACCCAGGGGGCTGGCAGGTGTGGCTAGGCCTGATCAGAGGAGTCACCTGAGTGAGGGGAGTCTCCTGGTTGGAGGAAGGCTGGGTTTAGACACAGTATAAGCCCATGGAGAGGAGGAGAGACCGAGGGGTCTGGCAACTGGAGAAGGGGCTATGAGGAGAGATCAGGGGATCTGAGGCCTGGAGTGGGGCTGACAGAGGACTAGAGAGGGGCTGTATCAGTGACTGGCAGAACATTTGCAAGGCTGCCATCTGTGAGGCATGGGGCATGGTGTAGGGAAGGATTTGGAGCCATGCAATTTGCCTTTAATGCTCGAAGTGTTATCTGGGGGGGGGCACAGTTATGGAACGGGGCTTAGCGAGGCGCCTGGCGAGCAGGGGTACAGGGTAAAGGCCAACAGGGGTTCAGTGGAACCGGGCCACATGAAGGCCTGTGGGCAGCCTCTCTATTATCATGTTTACCATCAAGGTAAGACAGAAAGGCGCACTAGGGACAGAACAAGGCATGGTCACAGAACCTCCAGGGGAATGTCACAGCTGTCCCAGGACCCGATCCTGTGAAACTTGCGCAGGTCATAAAACCCCGTTCTTTCTATTCCTAATTGAATTGGGGTTGGAACTGCAGGGCGGATGTATAGGTGCTTTACTTATCTCCCTGCCTCGGGTCAGATCCTCTCTGGATTCACGTACCACTGCTCCAAACAGTGAAACATGAGGCTTAAAGGACCCAGACACCTTCCTCATTCTACTGGTAAAAGAAAGCCCTCCTTTTTATAACCTTTTCCAAGACCATTGCTGGGATTGCATAGATTCCCTTTCATATAGAGGTGAAAAGGGGTATTAAGAGGATATTGGTAATAGGGACTTGGCTTAAGGGAGCAAGACTAGTCTCTTGTCCTGCACATAGAAGTTGCATTTAGCACATTCTGTTGACCACAGATAGCAACTTAATTGTGTAATACTGTGGTCACTGCAGAAAGGAAGCAAGGGAAAGAGGGTAGATGAAGGAATGAACATTTGTGGGAAAAGTGATTCATTATTAAAGTTTTAAAGAGGAATTTATTTAAACTTAAAAAAATTGTATGTGAATATTGAATTAAAATGTTGATGTATTGGATTAAGAAGCTGCTACACCTTTGTCTCAGGAAAATGATGATATTTGGTGTAGTTGCTAGCAGCAGAAACCCTTTAGATTATGGTGAAAAACAGCAATATGCTAAATGTTTATTGAATTATAATAATAAGTCATACATGCCTGCAGGGCAGAATGAGAAGACAAATCAGGAAGAGTTTATGCAGCTAAGAAATAGCTATAATAAGAACAGAACATTGATCGTGGGTAACTTCAGTTATTTTGTCATTGACTAGAAGGAGAGGATACAGAAGAGAAAAAAAAGTTGCGCATTTTTTAACTAGCATTAGATTGTTAATCTGGTGTCTAGAAAAGTGAAATTTCAGTTGTCTGTTTTATACCAAGCAGATCTATATTAGTAAATTACATGCTAAAAATATGTAATGTAGGCTTACATAAATTAATCAAACTCATAACACTGTAATTAAGTATAAATTCATATTTTAAAGTAATTAAATATGTGATCTTTCTATTTTATATTAATCATAACCTTCATCACTCTGCTTCTGTAAATTTCTCCATACTGATGGACCCCTGTGGCTCACATGGAATCCTCTTGTCCATGATTGGGTCATAGTAAAACACATAATAGAGGCATATCTATGGTACCCAGGACCCCAAACCATAAATAGCTTTATAGATCAAAATCAGCATCTTGAGTTATATCCTGAGTTTTCTGAGTCAGGGCTTGGAACTTTGAAATTATGTGATATACTTAAAAATTGCAGTTATGATTAACCATTGACCTCTGCATTTGTGTTCTGCCCACTGACACATCTCCAAAATGTATTTCTACTTTTCAAATTTCTGAATCTACACAGTCAGCATTTGAAAACAAATCAACCTCCTGGAAAAAAAGTTCCTTTCCTTTCCTTCCAGTGACCTCAAAATTACACACACACGGATGCGTGCACACACCCAGGAACATGGGTGCATCGTCTTTAATTTTGAGCCTTTGACAGTACTAAAGTGTTACATCTTGAAACCTGTTATTACTAGGAGTGGGGTTTTGTATCGCAGAAGGAGATTCTCAACTTTCCAGGGTGATACAGAGTACACATTCTAGAAAGTCATGAGATATTAGACTTCAATGTCACACTATTTTTATGTATTGAAAGCTCTTCTGCTAGCTTTTAAAGAGTTTTAAATTTTATTAGTTATATTCTCTTTCCCTCTTGGAGGTCTGTGAGTAGGACTTATGGTACTAAGATTTTATCGTTGTAAGCATATACAATATAATACCTATAAAATGTTTAAAAAGTCTCTAAAACACTAAAACATTTTTTAAATTGTATTTCTTTTAAACCTGTATCAATAGAGAATGTAAGATGATACAGCATATAAGTTTTATTGAGACTCATTTCTGATGACCTATGTAACTCACTCATGGCTTTGCTACTTATGAGAAATGCAGGCACCCAAGCTCATGTCAATAACTTCCTTTATGGCAAACCTTACACCATTCTACATTGGGTCATTTTTTCTCTTGTCTTGCAGCTTGTATAGAAAATAGCAATTTCTGTTTTAAAGCAGGTTGAGAAAAAGTATGTTACTGGAAAGCAAAACTACCTCAAATGCTCAAGCCCCACTTGGAACAGAGCATTGTAATCCTTGTGATGCTGTGGGAGCCTAAGAGCATAGAATGACTATTACTTTGGGGTGGGAAGCATGGGTCGGGGGAGTGGGGAGTAGAATGGGGGAGAAGAAGAAAATAAAATCTAGACAGTTGCAAAGTATAAGAAGGGTGCCGATGTTACTTCAGTTGGAAAATGTGTCTGATAAATAGTCAGTAAATTGAGGTTCGATTTTGTCCTTTCATATTTTGCACTTTTAAGTTTGAGTGTACATTCATGTTCAGCATTTACAAAGATTTTCTGGGTCCAGTGCATACTTAAACAAGGGATACAAAGTAAAATATATGACTTTTAGGTTTAGTGATCAGAAGGTTGATCCAAGAGAAGGCAAATATTTCAATAGAACAAGCCTATTAGCTTCACTTTGGAACCATTGTATGATGTATTCATAACACTTTGCACTGTGTATTACAATACGATTAATTTCCTTAATTTTTCTGGTGTATGGATTTTCATTGCACTGCGTGGTATGTTACTGGAAGCTTTGGATTGTATCCTGGAATAGGGAAGTTGGAAGGATGTGTACATAATAAACAATTCATAGTGTTTCTGGTTCAGAAGCACCAGTTTCAGTGTTCTACAATGCTCTAATCTTTGTTGTTCACACAAAATGGGATAAGAGAGAAATTGGCTTCCAGCTGCCACTCCAATAGCCTATTGCTGCTTCATGTAAATTGGGAATCAAAGGTCCTGAATTCTGATGCTGGCAAGGTCTAGTTGGCCCTTAGGAATAAATTGTTCTTGAGCTGTACACACCTAATAAAATTTGGATCAAAATCTTTTGTGATCAGATGGATTTTTTTGTTTTAATATTATTTGGTAATAAAAATATTAAAAAGCAGATATAAAAACATGGCATATTACAATCAGATACCTCTTGATGATCGGTGTTAAAGAGATCATGCTGGGCTTTCATACTGCATATGAGAAAGAGAACTTAATGGTCAGCTAAAGGAAGTGATACAGAGTTTATAAACAGCGTTCATGGAAATAAATGGTTGTGTTACCCTTTACTTCCCCATCTGTTATGTTTCTTATCTACTGTAAATGAGTAAAACTGTTTTCAAAGCCATACCATGGAGTCAGAAATATGGTTGACTGTCATGATCTGGTACCCTCATGCAATGTGATGTTGTTAGTGTCTTGTGTGGTCAACAGTCATATAAGTTTCTTTTTAAAAGTCTGAATGTGACTAGATGCTGCTTGAACTAAGTGCCAGAGTGGATAAGAGAATTCTACTTGCCAACCATGGCAAGGTACAAGCAGTGGCAGCTGGGAAAAATAGAGGGGGGAAGCATGTGATCCCACTGAAATGCATAGGATTAATCTAGTGTTTTTGGAAAGGTATTGTAAATGTATTGTAAAAGGCAAACTTTTAGCTTTCAAAAGAGAGAGTTAGTGGCTATGATAGTAGAGCACTCTTAAGCAATAATATGCTGAATTCTCTTCCTAGGCTCTGATCTTGCCAATCCAGTTTGCATGGAAAGACCCCAGTTTCTCCCCACAGTCTAGTTCAGGGGTGGGCAAAATGCGGCCCTCCAAGCCATTCTATCCAGCCTGTTGGGCCCCTAAAATGTTTAGAAAAGTAATATTTATCTGCCCTGGGCTGCTTGTCATGCGGCCCTTGATGGCTTGCCAAAACACAGGAAGTGGCCCTCTGCCCAAAATAATTGCCCACCCTTAGTCTAGTTGAAGGTAATACTGTTCAAATAAGGGGTACTTGATAAATCCCTTGTTTAGGTCTCTCTTAAAATATTATTTAGTTATTATTTTGGCCTGCAGGTATGCAGTCTTCAGTGTAATTATATTAGAACTCGGCAGTTTAGCAGGATTGAACAAGGTCTACATGCATGAGGAACCTTTAAGGAAGCCCCCAAACCTTGAAGAAGTAATAATGTGATGAGTGGCAATTTTTTGATAAATCAGCATACAATTAGTGCCCCAAATGGGTTTAATAGATATTATGGGAGTCTTTCTTTTGAATACCAGGAGATGAGAGCAGAGTGCTTGTTAGTTTTGTTTCGTACCCTTTTACTGTCTTCAGCAAGAAAGAGTCCTACTGATTTTGGTGTACTTTTAATCAAGCCCATAGATACTGAGGTAACTGGTAGTCTTGTAAGTACCTAAGATACAGAGATAGTTAAATCTTTGTCTACTTCAACCCTTCCATTATTTTCAGTAGTATATGGTATTCAACACTGCACGTAAGTTTAGGACAAGAAATCAATAATGTTCAACTACCATGTTCCCCTAGAGGTGGCTCCATTTTTCATTGGTGTGTGAAGTGACACGTATACTGTATATACCTTTTCTGACACTCCGGGCTTTTGTGACCCATACTTAATATTTGTAAAACACTTTAAGATCTTTAAAATATACAGTAGAAGTGCAAAGTATTTATTTATTATTAAAACAAGGATAACTATTAAGCTAAGTAAATGAGTGCCAAGAATATTAGGCCATCTTAAGTTAGAGGTTATAACACTCAGGCAGTTGGGATGAATGCTCCATCTGTCATCAGCATGTGTAGAGTGAATTATTAAAGAGAACAGATATTTTAAACTTGAGCACAAAGAAAGGTAGTTATTTAAAATGGATAAAAATATTAAGTATTTGCTTTATTGTTAAACTGATTTAGAAGGGATGTGTATGTTTTCCTGGTTTGCAATTTTATCTTATGTCGCAGCACTCTCTAATTCCTTCTGGTATCTGAATCACAGCTACAGAAAGTAAATCATATATATGTAAAAACAAAACACAAAAGAGAAAAAAACCCTCTCTACCCTGAGTCAGCCTTTCAGGAATCTTTGATTCTGTCTTAAAACCATTAAGTGTTTTAAGTATTTTCAGTGAAAGAAATTGGTGGCACTGATATTATACACTTTTTCACAAGAACCATTTGGATATGCTTTATTTTTGGCACCTATGTCATGTACTTTTAGCACATGCAAAATGTTAAAAAGGACATGTAGTTTGAAGAGCTGCAGTGGTCAGCGTTTCTGTTCTTTCAAGGCTCATTTTAGTTCTTGTTCTATTTGTACTAAAGTAAAGCAGTTTGCTTAATTACACCAAAATGTATGTCAGTGTTGTTAATAAAATGTGATTAATTTGTTGTCATGGTACCAGGAACCAGTAATATAGGGAAGAATGCCATAGTTTGCATTAATCTTGAACCTGTTATCTTGTAGGGAGGGGTAAATTAGAAGCTTTGAATTAATTTAAGGATGAAGCACTGTTAAAGTTTCCTGATTTAGGACCTGATTTTTCTGAGGTTTAACTCAATTGATTATTTTTACTCATGTGATGAGTAATTCTGTTAAGGTCAGTAGACTACTCACGCACATAAAGTTATATGCATGCATACAACTTTCTGGAATTGGGGCTTTATGTTGTGTAGGTTCAGGATTCCTTCACAGGAGCTGTTAATTTTTCCCCCTCTCTAATATATTAGCCCTCTGGTCTTCCACAAGGTTGGTTTTCCAGTTCCTTAGTGTAAAAACATAAATTGATTTTCCATCATTACAAATGTATTTTTTTCTATATGCACTGTGTGCTAGCTGTAAAATTACTTAATTATAAAAGTCTGATTGTTTATTTTTCAGAAACCTGGATTGATGCTTTAATTTTTTAAAATAAAAGTGTAACAGCTGATACTTTACACTAGGAAAGTAATTTAGAACACCTTGAATTTGGAATTTTGGAGGTAATTTGAACGGAATATCTCATAATATGTAATGTTTGTGTCATGAGAATCACTTCACTTGATTGTCTGTAGTAAGAATTTAAAAAAACACCATAGAAGATCCAAAGGAAGAATGGTGGTGATTATGGAATCACTACTTGACTTGTACACTTAATTTGATATTTTAACACTTCAGCAATAGTGCATAGTATTTAGTCAAAATGCCTTGTGGAATGGTGATCAGAACAAAGTAAATAACACCCTTGTGTCTTGTTTTTTCTGTGATATGCAGTGCTATTTGAAAATACAGTGAGTTGCCAACAAGTGAGGCAAAATAAAAACAGGCAAAATTATAAAATACACAAAAAAAACATAAGAATCGGTTCCTGGCAAGTTTTGTGCAAGTTGTCCTTTCAAACATGAGCTCTCTCTTTTTGTAACTAGAGGCCATATCCAAATGAGCGTGGCCATGCAGTAAGTGGGCATCCAGGGGTCAAAACCCCCCCCAGGGAAAAAAAGCAGATTGGTGCAAATGGTGACAGTGTGCGCCGCCCAAAGGCAGAGCCTGGCCAACTGGAGCTGCACTCGGCTGCCGGCCAAGCTCCATGCAGCAGGATCACCGCTGCTGCAGCTCAGTGCTGGCCCCAGACTCCTCTACCTCACCTGAGGGAACTTGCCATGCACCAGAGTGTGCATGGCACAGGCATTCCCTGGGGACAACTAGTGGGGAGCAGCAGTGGGGGCACTGCTGCTAGTTGTCCCCGAGGAACCAAATGTCCATGCACATCTGGACACAGCCGAAGGGGCTACTTGCATGACCATTTCCTGGATGAAGGGCAGATTCAGAACTTCGTTCCATATGTGTAAATTAAACAAAAAGGGGAAAGTGCTTCCAGCAGGTCAAGGGTGAAACTGATTGCTTAGATTCTAAGCTGTATTTAAATCACGGGCAACATCCACATTGTAGGGCCAGTTGAGAACTGTTCTAATTCCTGGTGGGAGCAAGTTTTTACTTTTGCTTGGTTCCCATAGAATCTATTTTTTCTTGGTTCTTAAAGACAAGAAAAAGACAAATCTCTTCAAAGGTTAGGAGGAGCCAAGGACAGTCTGAGGACTGCTGTCAATTGGCAAAAGAAGAAATAAAGGGGTCCCCTGGGGAAGTGCCAGCTCATTCTACAGACTAAGAGCATAGTGAGTAGGGTATCTGGATGCGTGTTCTTGGAGTACATTCTGTTGTAGTAGTAAAATCTGGATACCATGAAGAGGTATATTGTCTTTGGCCATCTTAACATCCCACTGAGCAGGGCCTAGTCTGGCTGGTTAAAGAGGAAAGAAGAGGTTTTGATAATTTGTTTCTTAGGAATCAAATTTCAGAGAAGAGTTCAAGACTAGTATATGGTCATAAAAAATTTTGTTATAAGACTACAAATGCCTCTTGCGCCTACTTTAAACCAAGAGAAGTGCTTTTTCCTAGTAAGAATACAGACTTCTCTTGCCCCCCATTCAGTCTAGTGCAGTGGTTCTCAACCTTTTTTGTACCAGCACCCATTTCTAAACATCATCCAGTCCCGATCCAGTAAATAGTTTGAGTAGAAAACAGCAACGTGGCTCTACCACCTCTCCACACTTCCAAACCACTGCCCCCAGGCCCCAGTCCTGCAGTATGAGGGGCAGGGGATGGGTGTGTAGGGTATGGGGGACCCAAGCATCCCCTTGCAGACTGGAATTCTGCCAGCCTGCAAGGGAAAACCCATGGTTTTCCATGGTCTTTTCCTTTAACGGAGAATCCATTTTTAAAGTTTGTTGACTCATTTTTAAAGTTTGTTTGCGACTCTTTTTCATATATTCTTGCGATCCACTTTTGGGTTGCAAGCCATGGATTGAGAAATGCTGGTGTAGGGCAGTGTTTTTTGCCTAGCTTTACAACATCTTTCCCTATATATACAAGTATAATTTCCCTCTTGCTTTTTTTATCACCATGCAGTTGACTTTATTGTGTTTTTTTTCCACTGAAAGATAGAGTTTGTTCAGGCACTAAGCAGCGGACATAGTGGACTTTTTATCAGGTGCAGAGCATAAGTGAGTGCTGGGTGAGGAGCATAAGTGGGTGTTCTTCTCTGGCTGGAGACTGGGTGCTGTCCATATTGCTGTTAGCAGTACAGGCAAGTGCCACAGTCTTTTAATGCTGTTACATACACATACATTATTTAGAATGGGAAAAGGAATAGAGCCTTATGAGACTCCACAAGTGAGTCTATGAAGATGAATGAGCAGCTGCTTCCTCATAATCCTCTAGGATTTCTTCAAGAGAGAATATGAAGGACTCCTACCCATCCTGGAAGTAGTCCTTTATTCTGAAAACTTTTAGTTGTCTAGACACAAGAATAGATTTAAAATGTAGTAGCAATTATCCTTTGGTCTCAATTTCCTTGCTTACCTCAAAATGCAGTAAATTGATACTTTAGGATAACTTGGTTGGTTTATTAACATTTTCCCTACAAATAGAGGAACTGAAATGCATCAATACTGCTTCCTTTTGTGAGTTTTGGTACAGGTACCACCAGTGTTCATACTAATTTACACTGATGTTATCGCTGTGTAACACTACTGACCTAACTGGAATAACTCCTGATTCTCATGGCTCAGCAGGTCAGAATCAGGTGGATACTATACACACATGTACTATGCTAGTATACCCACCTATGTGACAGCATTGAATATGGTTTCACAGTTTTTCAGTTTGCACGTGAAGTTTCTGCCCATAACACAGGTTTTCCTCTTAAAATGTATGCGTTTCAGGAAGATTTTAGTAGTGTTTCAAGTGGCTTCCCTATATTAGTAGTTGATATATGCAATAGGAAAGAACTGGCCTGTGGGATAAAAACTGTTCAATCACTTAAGATCCAATGCTGAGAGCAAATATTTTTAATACACAGCATTACAGGTAATGCGATTTAGTGTACTTTCAAACTTCATTTTTCATTGCTTTACTTCCTGGCCTACCACTCTCCATAAATGTTAGCAATACTGCAAAGATGCACTGCATTTTCTACTCCCTTGTAGTATTGCCACTATTAATTCTGATCAACATATACTATATACATTCAGAGTTCAATATTAAAAACACTCAGAACTCTAGGTAGCTGAGCTCTATCGTTGGTTTATTAGGAAAAGACAGAGGCACATTACCTCCTGGGAAGGCAAAGCTACATCAGTTTCCTTATGTTAGGCATCTACCCCTGGATGAATACTCAAAGGGATCATTTTATATTCTATCTCCTTTTAATAACTGGATTAGGAGAAGTTTCTGGGGTTTTCCTAAACTGGTTTAAATGGTTTTATCAAAGCCAATCTTTGCTTTAGCCACATTTCCCAACTTTGTAAATAAATAGCTTTGTTTGTACTTATTACTAATACAACCCCCTGTTTTGAATATTGATTTCAGTGTGATATCAAAGGACTGCTCCAATTTCCAGCAGTTTAGCAGGAAAGGAATGTATCCTGGTGTAACTTAGCTCAAGGACAAGGAAGGCTGCAATACCATATTTATACATAAGTACTTTTAATTTCCTAAAATACATATGAATATGAACATAACATTACGTTTAATTAAATTACTGATGTATAAGACTCCTTTTGGCATAAAGATAGACATCATTGGTAACACGACTATTAAATAATAATCTCCATTGGAAAAGATTTGTCTTACTGGGAAAGTAGGTGCGACTGTGCCCTGGGCACTTATCAGAGTATATGTACAATGTTAGGGAAATAAAATGGCATTTCTGTGCTAATAAATTAGTCTTCTGAAAGTGAAAACTCTTCTGTCTTAACAGTCTTAGGAAGCTGTGGAATTGCACTGTTACTTGAGAGAAAATGGTCAAGCTAAATAATGCCAGGCTTTTTATGGGATCAGTCATTAACCTACAATAAGCACATTTATGAGAGAGAGAGGTTACTGATTTAAATATCGAAGGGGCCTTTTTGGCTCACACAGTCAGGCATAACTTAAGTATTGGTCCAATAAAAGCTCTCTTATTTTTTGATCTGTTTGCTATAAGTAAAGCCATCTGGAATCCTAACACAAAGAGGCTCTCAGCTCTGGGAGGTTGCTTTATTTTTGCTGTTTGTTAACTTATGTGCCATTGAGAAACCTGCAGTAGGTAAGCATACTGAATGGGTAGGAAATCATGTCTGCATATGTGTCTGTGTGTGGGAAGGATACAAGGCCAATGGCCACAGTGTTGAAAGGCAACTATTCCTATCAGGCAGCGCACAATACCCTGATGCAGCTGAATGGCTGCAGGCCATACTCAGTAGGTGTTCGGAAAGGTCTTGTTTCTAAATGTGTTTAGGCAGATGCATGAGCTAAGCAGTTAGCACTTTTCCTGACCCCAAGGCACAGCTAAAGAATGGTTAACAGTACCTTTTTATTGCTCGTTATTTTTATGTTCAGAGGTTGTGCTGTTTAAACAGTCTTTGCCTATAACACCTTGAATGTAACCTGTGCTTTTTTTACAAACTTTTATTAATCTCTTGACATAATTACAAGCTGAAAGGCCCTCAAAAAGGCAAAATGCAGGAACCACATGATAAATCATATAGGATAGAAATACAAAAACCTGCTGGGAATGTCTAGAAAGCTGAGCACCCCCAGGACAGTTAAATATAGAAAACAATACAGGGTATCTTTTTAGCATTTATTAGTAAAGAGTGGCAATTTTGGGATTGTTACTATAATATACAATATAACTTGCAATGATACTATAACTTTGTGCTGTAAAAACTGTCAGTCTTTGAGATCTAACAGAACTATAGCCATTCTTAACTTATGACAGTTCATCCACTGGAGTATGCTTTCTTAAAAATGTGGGCTTGCTGGAATCTTTGGCAAAGTTTAAAATTACATCATACTGGAGATAAATTTTTTGCTGAAACAGAAATAAGTTCCTGTTATTGTTTGGAGTAAGGTAATGTGTCTTCAGTGCCATGTTAAATCTCAGAGCTACAGAATTGCATTAGAACTTAGACAGCTTTGGAGAAAATCTTCCTGGTAAGATGGAAAAGTGGAGTGTATGCATGTGCACAGAGAGTATTGGTGTACACACACAGAGTTGTACTGCAAGTTTACCGAGAGTTTTTCAAGAGACTCTCACTGTCTCTGGAACAGTACATAAATAAAATATAAAAAGATACTGCCAACCATTTTAGACTCAAAATTGCTGGTGTTACAAAAACATAAGTTGTGCCTTATCTACTGAAAAAGTATGACCATATTTTTTAAAACATAAGGCGTTGGATTTTGATGTAGGGATAAGTGGGTAAATTTCACAGTTTGCAATACACAAGAGGTCAGATCTTTAGCACTTCTAGCTCTAAACTCTGAGTCTATGAACAAATGTTTGTATAGGTTTTGTTTTTAAAGGTTTAGTTGGTTGATTGGTATACTTAGAAGTGTGTGTGGGATTGGGTGGGGGGAATACGTGGACATTAATAGTGTTTAAAATCTAAACACAGCAGTAAAAAATCAATTCATACTCATATATGCACATGTGATATAAGCAGCTTAGTTCCCCAGGCTCATCCCTACTTCAGAGTGGTTTGCTTGCTGAGAACACCAATGGGTTTGAAAAACTTGAACTATATGAGACTGCTTGGCCATCTCCAGTCTCCCCACCACCATTGGGGATGATAGCAGTATGTTTTTGGATCGTCTCCCAAACTTCTTCTCTCTTTCCTTTTTTGGAAACTTGTTATCATGTGACTGGTTCGAAAAGGTTTGCCTTTCTGGCTTAGGGTACAAGCTGAACGTTAGCACCTTCTGTTCCATTAGCTAGTAAGAATCTTTGCCATCAAGACCTTGAGACATGGTAGGTAGGTATAGACTAGGAAAGAGTGAAGGTTGTAGTTATTGCAGCAGCAGTCCTCAACTGGGGTGCCACCAAACCTATCAGGGATGCTGTGGCAGCAACTAGGTAAAACTGTCCCATATACACTTCTGCATTAGGGCTCTGATCAGCCAAAAACAGGCAGGAGCCCATTCTGGTCTGGTTTCTTTCATGCTCCTCCTGGAAACAACAGTAGGCAGGACAGTTCCACCCGTGTGCCTCTGTTTCCAGGAGGAGCATGGGGGAAGGGAGCTCACCAGAAAGAGCTACACAGCCTAAGGCAGTTCCTACCTGGATTAGGCTGATCAGTAAGCCCTAATACAGCATGAGTGTGTGCATGTGCCACAGCCCTTCCTGTGCTGGTTGCACAGTAAGTGCAAGGTAGTTTAATCTGGAGGCATTGATACCTGGTTGTGAAGCCCCAAAGCAAACTGAGACAAAAAGGTGGAGTAGAGGTGCCACGACTCTGAAAAGGTTTACAGCCACTGTCTTAGACTATAGAGGTAAACACTGGAGGGGGAGGAAGGATTTGCAAAGTGAAGAAAAAGAGGTAAATCCAGAGTTTCTGGAGTTTCAGATAAGAAAGGGAAATGAAAGGGATAGAGCAGCTAAAGAGTTGGAGTTGGAAGCTAAAGGGGCATAGGTGTAGGACTGAATGGAGTGAAGGTGAGGAGATAGAATGTTGATATGTAATTCATAATTGAGAGAAGCTGAAAGGTGTGGAACTATGGCAGTGTTAGCAGACCACATGATAGGGAATTGGGACTTGACAAAAACCTCACAGTCACAAGGGTAGGATTTTGGCTTTTCGTGGAGAAAGGAAGTGGGAACTGAAAAGTAGATAGAGACCTACTGAATGAAGCTAGGGAATGGATTGACACACAAAATGAGCAGGGAATCAAACCTGGAACTCGGTTGTTGTTGGGGTTTTTTTGTTTTTTGTGTGGTTTGTTTTACGAGATTTGGAAGGAATCAATGGCTGAAGTGAAGTGTTTATGAAAATATCATATTTGAAGTTTGAAATGTAAATACATACTGTTTTTAATAATGCCTTTATTAACAGTTATATAAAACATTGAATAACGCTATGTGATAACAACGAACAAAGCATTCATTAACATTCATATCACTAAACACATAGCTGTTCAGAATGAGCTCATGCTGTCATAGAGACCTTGTTCTGAACAGGAACCTCATGGTTTCAATAGCTTCATGGGCAGCCAAGCTTGGCAGAGTTTGACTTTTTCCACCTGTTTAGTAGCACAGTTATTTGGAAATCAGAAATCTAATAAACAAACAATAGTAAACTTGGGAGAGAGAGAGAGAGAGAGAGAGAGAGAGAAAGGGGATTGAATTTGAAAATCTGGACCACAGCTCATTGTACCTTTACATTTTTCATTGAATTAGATACAGGATTATTTTTCATATGCATCCTCAAGGCTCAAAGGCAGCTTGTTGGCAAATGAAGCAATCTATTTTTTCACCTTGTACTTCGCTTACAGCATTGTATCAGCTGTGGTAGGTACCACACTTCCCAAGTCATTACACTCTAATGACTTCTGGAAACTTTGTGCTCCAAGTGGCTGTGGTCATAAGGGGTGTGCCATGGTAGCAGTAGAGTAATGTTAACAAGACTTGACAAGATAAGTAAATATAATATCAGCCAAATGTACAATGTTCAAAACTAGAAAAAAAGCTTGGAGTTTTCCTGATCAACCTGTCAAGAATCTTTATACCAGAACTCTTGTGGCGCTTACAAAATACTTTAAATTAACATTAAACTCAAAATTGTAATCCAGATCTTAATTTCCCCAGGTATGTGGATGGGAGATTTGTTTAAGGACAGACTGCTGATACAGTGCTTATTTTTACTTCTAACTAGTCTTCAGTAATCCAAAATATACTGTAACAACCAAAGATTAAAGAAGATAGGGCAGTGTCATATACTCCTGAGTGTGTATAAACCATTTAAAAGATAAAGGACTGAAGACAGTTACCAAAGATTATCACTAAAGTCCTGATCCATAGCTCGCTGAAGTAGATGGAAAGATCTCCATTGATTTCATTGTGTTATGGTCACTGTCTAGAATTTTTTGTACAAGTTTTCCAAATTTAGGTGAGGTAAAAGAAGTGAATAGAGACACTTGTGAGAGGTACATGATTATGCCCTTTAAAATGCTTAAAACTGCAAGGTACCCAGTCAAAAGTTTCATCTTTAGAGGTTTCTCAATTACAGGACAGCTGCAGGGAACTACGTTCAGGGAGCAGTTTAATTTTAGCTCAATAAATAATGCATATTGTTTATTTTCTTGCCCAGTAGAGCAATGCCCACCATACAACGGCTGCTTGGAACAGACCTCCTTCTCTCTCCTGTGCACATTTTAGCTTTAGGCTAACACCAACCTGAAATCTCTTGCTCTATTCTTATATGTTGCTGCCTCTTCCCACACCCCCATAAGGACTCTGGCACGTTTCTTCAAATGATTAACTTCACAGCAATCCTAGGCAACTGTAAGCCAATGAAAATTAAATAACATATTTTGTTATGAAAATTATTATTCTTTTTGGATACAGGCAATTTAATCATTGCTCAAATTTTTGAAATTATGAAATAGTTAATGTCAAGGCACATACGTTTATTTTACAGTAGAATTACTATTCTCTCTAATTTGTAGTGTCATGCTATATAAGGGTTTAGAAGCATATAGTATGTTATAATGGTATCCCTAGAATGTAACAATTTATCATATTTCCTAAGCTTAGAGAACTTAATATAACATCCTCTCTGCAAAGTTGAACTGCCAAGATACCAGGGATCCAGCTTGACTATTGTATATTTCATTAAACTCCCATTGCACAGGGGTAATCTGCTAATATCCAGAAGTCGGTATATTAGCATCTTGAGCTGGAGATAGACAAGCATAAGACAATAAATGGACTGAAGCAAACAAGCACAGTCCCCTGAAGGGCTGGAGGAGTTAAGAGCTAGAGGAGGGCTTAGATAAGGAGGTAGATATTGAAATGTTTGATAGTAAAGTAGATAAAATTAAGTCTCATCCTGTGTGCAGTAAATGAGTCTATGAATAGAGGACTACATCTTTACCGTTCATGCCTAAACCAAGTAATGTAATAAACAAAAGCTGTGATTTAATAAAGATTTATTTTTTTAAAGTTACCTTGACCCCTCTACTACACATGATGCATTCAGTTCTTCAGGGTAACATGAACATTTATAAGTAATTATTAGGAGATTAATGGCTGGATTTCATCAACCGTGTCGTTGCTTTTCTGTTTAATGATAGAGCAGAAGTTAATGAAAAATGCAGAGTTCCAACATATTGTGTATAAAATTTGTCAATTTAGAAGGGGGAAAGTCAAGTGTACTTTCCTTTTGATTCTGCATGGATTATATTATAGGGAGAATATAGTAGCTACATGGTGGTATTATTGAACACAGCAGAGACACAATGAAGAAGTTGGTAGATTTGGTAAACCTCCTCTGTATCTTTCAGAGCTATGTTCCTACCTTTGCCTCTGTCCAGTATAATGTGCAGTTTTTAAGATACAGAATATAGAAATGCATCCCATGCTTGCAGTTCCATATAGTTTTAAAATGTAACATTTAGCCATAGATGTATAGAACAAACTAGTGTAAATAAATCTGCATTGTGGCAAATGCCAAAGACCTGCTCTAGGTTACAAGCTCATTTGGGAGCAGTGGTCAAGATTAGTTGGACACATGCTAGCAGGCGTCTCAAACATTAAAGTTGTACCAGTAATGGGATATTGCTTGGGGGAAGAAATAACATTTTCTTGGGGTGTGCTGAATTTGCAAGCTGCTTCACACAGCAAGTGACAGCATTGCACGTTTCAGCTCTTAGTTAAGTTTCAATAAGCTCTCCTTTCTTGGCTCATGGTGTATTTTATGTAAACATCATTGGTGTAGTTTGCATGTCTGTTTTTCCTGTCCTCTCGACTTGTGGCTTTCAACCTTTTTAGACTCAAGTCACCCCTCCATAACTGTTTGGAATTTAGTGACAACCCATTTAAATACAAATTTATTTCTTACAATATTTACCTCCTTGCACCCTCCAGCACCCTTAAACGGGACTCATGGGATGGCAGGGCACACCTGAAAGCATGGCAAGGGGTGATATGCAGTGCTCTGCACTGGCAGAGGGTGCTTGGCAGGGCAGATTGGGGAGCTTGTGCGTTGATCATTAGACCCCCCTGAAGGAGGCAGCTGTCCCTGCAGGAGGCAGAAGTTGGTGACAGTGGCTGCTGGAGTTGCAGAGATTGTAGCCAGATGAAAGTAGTGAGGGCAGAATCCTGCCTTGCCCTACTCCCTCTGCTTTTTGTACCTTCCTTGACCCCAGTCTGTACCTGAGGAATGCGGGTAGCCCCTGCTGCTGTTGCAGCTGCTCCTCCAAGGACTTGATTATGGGGGCCGAAGGCCACCTGCACCTCCTTGTACCAGCTCCAAGAAGCATGGGGGGAATTAGGGAATGATCTGGGCTGCAAAGGTGCAGCCTTCATCCACCCACCCATTGCAGACCCTACTACTTGGAGCATGGGGGCGGTTGTCTCATGTCTGCCAGGGAGGCTGCGCTTTTCATCTCCACTACTTCCCCTGTGCTTCCCATGCTCCTGGAGCTGGTGGGAGAGGTTGCAGAGTGCCTGGCGTATGAAGGAGTCAGCACTTGCATCCTTTTACAGAGGCTGGGCACCCAGCCCCCCTTCCAAGGAGCTCACAGCACCCCAGGGTGCCACAACACCCCGGCTGAAAATCATTGCTTTAGACACAGCACATCCCATAAATTGTCATACTGATTTTCATTTGAAACTATTTAATACTAATTAAATCTTGTATACAAATCTATGTTCTACTTTTCTAGAAGAAACACAAGGATGTTATACAGTACATTCTTATTATTACTTTTATATTTTTATGTGACCCCAAATGATCAAGAACTCACTGTTTACAATATTTTCAAAGGCTACTCACTTTCAATTCATGTGACCTGATAAATGTCCAGCATCTCAGAAGTTTATTTGAGAAACATTTTTTTTCTTTTTACACTGACCTTCTATAAAATCAAACCAAAGCTTAAAGTCAGTATTTAACATTTAATAGAATGAACAAACTGATTCTGCAGCTTAACTCAACATTTGCAGTATGATGACTTGTACCCTAATGGCTTGTAATTAATTTTTCCAAAAAATCGTATTTATGATAGTCTGCAGATTCAGGGCTTTATCTAATACATAATGTTCATTTTGAGCCTTTAATTGCATTTAAATTAAAATTGGCTTAGCAGGAAGATGAATTGTGGGAATGCATCAAACCACCCAGCATGTCCTAAAGATGTGAGCCTGAAAATGCAATTTGGTAGAGATGTGCAGAATCATTTGGAGTTCATTAATTTTTATTGCACAGGTAGTTTTACTAAAGTAGGTTATTTTCTTTGAAATTTATATTTATGTTTGTGTCAATAGCTGAATATTGTATTAGCTTATATGTCTATTAGAGTTTATTAACATGGCCTAATGGTGGTTGTTCATATTGTGCAGAGAGGTAATTTGTATTTGCGCTTCACTTTAATTTGGGGAATTGCATGTAGTACAGTAGGTCTACAAGTGTGTGTCCTACAGAAGAAAGCCAGACAAGTGCTTGCTCAGGTTTCAGAATGTACAGTTTTAAAGAACCCCAGGAATTTTGATCTTGTAAGCTGTTTTTTACTTGTGACCTTCTAAACCTTTTTACTCTGAATAAATCTTTTTTTTTTTTTTCATGTTACTAAGGTTCTGACCCAGCTATTGGAATGAAGGGTTATTGATGTGTAACTCAGTTTTGTAGTTTAATGTGGTGCACTTTGTCCAGCCAGCTTGTAAGTGATCCTTTAAATTGCAGATGCAGCTGAGGTTATACAATTTAATTATAATGTCACTTTACAATTATAAAGAAAAAAGGCCTTTTGCATTGCTTAATGAATACAAATTGTGCACAATTTGGAAATACAAAAGAATAAAAATTAACATTTGTCCTCCTTGCCAAAGTATTTACATTTATACCACCAATAAGTAGCACAATAATTCCATTACCTATATCCATTAAACATTTGTGCTCTTCATTTAGTGATTTGTATACAGTAGTTATTAATAAAATGAAACTGTCAGCATTTGCCACTTATGCCCCTCCTCTCACTATGCTTTTTTTTTTCTTTGCAGACAGTGTAATTAGAGGTGGAAAATGCTATGTGCAAACGCCTGTTACAAGGATTAAATTATATAATCATGGTAATGATTTTCCCTAAAACTCTTACTGCCAACTGTAACATTTTTCACTTCACCAGTTTTTTTTTTTTTGTGTGTGTGCGCTGTTGTATTTTATGAGAAAGTGGAAATATTGCACCATTCTGACAATCTGCCGCAAGTTACTAGTTTGTGGTCAGAGATGATAGAAGCCCATATTCATTTAATACTCGCCAATCAGAATTTGACAGAGGTATTGCTTATTTTCTCATTTCATCACTGAAGCATGCCGGTGTAGTTTAGTCCCTAATTACTCTCAGACTGAGACGTTCCAAATATTCCCATGGTGGTAATATTTTTCTGCCTGGATGAGTCATTACGTTGTTTGGCAGACTGAAACACCAGCCCTTCCTTGTTGGAACACTACCCCTCATGTAGCACCACATCTTTTCCTCGCTGCTGTCTTTTCCACGACTTTCATCCTGCTGTAACATTTCAAGCTGTAGTGTACGAAAGCACATGTGCCTTCCTCCTATCTGACTGATTGGACTGGTGCCAGCTCTTTCTTCAGGGCCAAGGACAGGAGACTGGGATAGTCTGAATAGAACTGCTTAATGATCTAATGGAGCAGTGGCTTTCTCCTGCTGAGAGATAGGGCTTATTTGTTTGCTGGTTACAGAAAAGGTCAGGGAAATCCTTTTCAACAAAGGCTGTGACAGTGAGAATGTGCAATACCGCACATTCCTGGTGTTTGAATAACTTCATACATCAGGTGTTCCCCTCATGTTAAAATTTCTTTCCTGTTTTCATTTCATTTTCAAAATCCTACAGATGGCAGAAAAATGAAGGTGATGAATTCTACAACTCAGTAGTAATCAAGCAAATGTTGTCCCTCCTGGTAGAACAAACCCTATAGCCGGAGTTTAACTCTGGAATATTGTCGAGAGAGTTAGTAACAGCTTGTGAGATACCCAGTTTCACTGGTCACTACTATCAAGCCTACAGGGTGTTTGCCTTTAACAACTTCACACTTAGCAAGGTTCTAAACATTGTTTCTATTTTTCCCATAGAGTTCAAGCTGTACTAATTCCTCTTTGTCAGTCACATGGCTTTAATGATACAGTAAAAAGCCCCGATCTTTAGCTGCTCTTGAGGAACACAGTGCAGTTCAGGGGTGGCGTATATGTGCATGTTGGGGAAGTTGTTGCTGGGAGTCCCCAAACTACTTATATGTAGGGACCTACTTAATTTGTGGTTTTGTGGATTTTGTGGAAACCACAAAATCAACAAAAAAAAGAGAATAAAAATAAAATGCTGGCACCCCAATGGAAGCCAGGGGTTCTCGTTGCCGGGAAGGGAAGCACCGCCTGGTGGAGCAGCAGACAAGATGGCATCTGCCCACTTGTCCCCCCTCCTGCTGCTAGCGCCTCTCTACCAATCAGCACTGAGGGGCAGGGCAGCCAGCAATCAAGATGACAGCCACCCTCTCATCGTCCCTCCTCCCTGGGGCCTCTCCACCAATCAGCACCTGGGGGGTGCTGCCATGAATTGCTTGTGAAGTTGACTCTGCGCATTGGAAGGGGCCACAAAAAACCCTTTGTCTCACTACAGTTTAAGTAGGTCCCTACTTGCATGGCTGAGAGAGCAACCAGGGATCTGTGGAGTGGTGGAAAGACCCATCTGTGCTTACTGTACTAGCAACTGGATGTGCAGGAATATATAATCAGAGCAGCACCTCTGACTGTCACCACAGGTTCCCCCTACATCCTGGTGACCTCACAGGGTAAGTGATAGTGGCTCCATGTCCAGAGTCTATGTGATGCAGTTGAAAGCAACAATGCTGTACCCCCAAATCTAAGACGTAGGATTGTATTCCATGCCTTAAAGCGAAAGCCTATTCCAGAGGACACACATCTAAAATCTCATTTCCATCTGAAAATAATTTACCTCATAATGCGAGCATAACTCCAAAGAATACTCTCACTGCAATAGTCTAGAAAAAGAGTATCTCCTTTTTCCTCTCCTCTCCTCATTTCTTTACTTTGCATGTTTGAAAGCAATTTCTCCTGAGTTCTCTGGTGGTTAGTTTTCTTATTATTAGTGCAAGTCTTTTGTACAGCTATAGGAAAGAGAAAGGTGTTGTTAAAATGGGAGCATGGGTTTTAAAACCATAACAATTGGATACATGGGCCTGGTTTAGCACCTGAAAGCACTTTTCAGTTAAAAAAAAAAAAAAAAAAGAAAAAGAAAAAGTTAATAATTTTCATATTGACAGTGTTGTTTTAAATAAAATAACCACAGGTTATTGTTTCTAATGTAAGTGAAGTTTAACAGAAAATACTGGAGTCTTCAGTGTCAGAAGAGAATATACAGAATTTTCTTATTATACAAGCAATATTCATAATCCATGGTGAAGTTTTCAAATGTATGCTTCTGCAACCATTGACGTGATCCCTGAAGATGGGAACCTGAACCCCTCAGGTTATTTCCTGGGCAAAGACGATTTAAAAATAAACAAATCTACATAAAATGACTCTGAAAAACACCTTCACAGATTAGGAATAAGACACTTGCTGTATACTCGGATTGTCTGTCAACATGTCAGAATCCATGTTCTCAGTAAATAGACCAGCCGAGTTTCAAAACCAGGTAGCAAAATATTAAAGAGCGATGAACAATTTCAGCGATGCTTGTCTTGGAAACAAAACAACAAAAAAATTTAATTACTAAAATATTTGGAAGACAGTAAATAAAAGGCGGGGGGGGGGGCAGAGAGAAAAAAGAGAGAGAAGGCTGGTCCCTCCATGTCACGGTTGAACTGCACTGAAGGTGGAATGTGGGATGCTTGCAGTCTGCTCACTCAACTGTATTTGACTAGGGCCGTCATCCCCTCAGCTTTCACAAGCACTGAATGTGTCAAAAATCTTTCAGAGGAAGTGTAAATTTTAACCAGTCTGTGTCTGGTTTGTATTTAATACCATTTTAAAAAGGTTAGAGCATAGCAAAAAATCAAAGTAATCTTTATCACGTTTCATGGAAGTTAATATAAATCAACAGGCCAGTTCCCGTGTGTGTGTGTTTAATTAAGATATGGTTACAGTATTGATTTGTTTATAAAACCCTCTTACTTAGTCCTATACAGATTAGGGTGTTCTAAGTCACATCTTCCTCACATTTCTTTTCTAAAACTGTCTCTAAATTGCACATTGCCAGATTAATCAAAACGTCCATGTTTATTGACCCCCCCAAAGAGTTTTAAAACAAACAGGGTTTTTCCCAGTTATCAGCAAAATATAGATACTAGTGTATAGTTTTGAACTCTGCTTCTAGAAACTATGGTTGAACTAATATTGGGAGGTCCTGGCCTGCTTTAATTAATTATAGGTGGCTGTTGTCCATCTACAATATCTGCTTCTTATAAAAAAAATTCCTCCCAAGTTATAATACAATAGAGTGGCAATTTCCTCTGAGCTGTAATACAATGCGCTCACTTTACTAAAATAAGTATTATTATTGTACTATGTAGGAATAAAGGATTAGTCTAATAAGTGCTAAAACTATGTAAATATTTTACTTTAAGTTTCTAGTTTAAATACTTCAGTGCAAGAAACTGATAGGGAAGTTTGCAAATCTATCCATCTCTCGTATTTTATGTAGGTATAGCAGCAAATAATCTAATGTACAACAGCCCACAAAGTGTGCCTTCCTCTGAATTTGGTCTTCATTTTGAATCTGCTTGCTTTCACAGATTTCTATCAGCCCTTAAAGGTTACTTTTCAAAAGTTTCATTTTTTCTTAATCCAGAATGAATTGTGCGTGTTATAATTATTAAAGAGACTGGCAAAACCGCACATATTGGAGAACAGATTCTGTAGTAGTAGTAGCTGGCAGAAATGTTAAGTGCTTTTCACAGTCAACATTCAAACAGATTATCAGATGGCATATTTCACCCTGTTGTTACTTTAAATGAAGTGACCATGAAATCAACAAATCTGCTGTCAGGTGCCTGTCACTAAGATAGTTCTCCCTGTCACACAATGCCTCACATAACAGGTAATGTGTTTTTAAGAATCAGTCCTGTGTCACCTCATCAAGTCCTTGTTAAAAGATGAAATAAGACGGATGGTGTTGTCTCCCATGGAGTTGAGTGAAATTCAGTAAAAAGCAATACATGTTATACAAAGAACTACCAAAAAGAAAGTAACACAGGTGCCAATAAAACGCCTCTTACTGCACTATTATTGCCTTTTCCTTTGCCTTGAGAATGATTATTCAGTTTTTCTTGCTCATTTCATTCTAGATGACAAATTAATTGGGTCAAGTTTAAGTTTTGTGATAAGGACAGGAGGAATTAAGCCTCAGTCATCAAACAAATGAGAACTAAGAGTGCAGTATTGTGTCAATAGCTGAACATTCTCTTGGAATACTTGAGACCTGCTTCCACTCCTGGGAAAGATGACACCCATAATTAATTAAGTTATGAGGTGTTCCTAACAATAATTCTGTTCAGGATCCTTAAATTTAATTATTAAACTCAGCACCATGGATGAAAGTAAAATTACCACATTGGATGCTTCTTAGTGTCCTTTCTAATAGTTCTCGCAAACAAAATAGACTGCTACTATTACCATGAAATTTAAATTGTAGTATCTCTTTGTTCTTCTCAACATAAGCTAGTCAGCCAAGTTTAAATTAAAAAAATAGGTGGTTCAGATGTTTCTTTATTCTTTAGCCTTATGGCTATTTAAAAGATCTGCTGTGAACTGGCAGGGATGACATTCCTGATTTTTTTTTTGTTTTGTTTTGGTTACACCATAATTTTTCTTCCAGGAATAGACTGTGATTAGTCTTGGTGGGAGGTAAATAAAATTATCCCCATTGCACCTTACAGTATTCATGAGGACATGGGTTGGGTGGAGAAAGTCTGAGGGGGGAAGGATGTGAAGAAACCTCCCCACCCCATGCTGGCCAGCAGAGCTGACTGGCTACCATGTGTAGATTTTGCTTCACCCAGTAATTTGCTTACTTTGCCAAAGCACCAAACAAAGATCCTCGGAGAAATAGTACTTTTGAGCAGCATGCACCCCAGTGCTTCTTTGGGGGCAGTGCACTTCACATGCTCTTATTCAGGGCTGTGTCATGAAGTTATCATTCAGACATACTTTTACACTGAGTTTGGATCACTTGCATCTCTTACATCAGCTTTACAACATCTGCTAGAAATCCATCGCTAACCCTGAGCTGCATAGACTGAAACTAATACTGTAAGCCCAGGTGTCAGGAACTTATGGCTTGCAGAGCTGTGCCTTTGGCAGCATTAAGCAGTAGGGAACTCCCTGCTCCCTGCCACAGTTTGCTGACTGGAGCTCTGCCCATGGCATGGTACAGTCAGCATGAGCTTTGGCAGAGAGGATGGGCTTTTGTTCTGCCTGGCACAGCTAAATGGTGGGCAGAAGTGGTGGTGGCAGCCAGTTCCTAATGCCTACCCCCCTCTGACCTGAGCTGGGTTATTTGTTGTCATCCTCCCCTTCTCCCCGAAACCATTGCCCATCCCTGCTGTAGGAGATACTTTACTTAACTTTGTAATAAGAAAATTGTTTTTAGGGCCTTGGCATTATGGGGATTTTCACATAAATCGTGTCTATGCCACAAGATGGACATTTGATGGGATAGTTGATCCAGCAACAACTCTGGCATTAATACTTTTGCTACTGGTTATTAGGATGTTGTAACTGTACCATAAGTGATTTCTACAATGCTCATGTTCTCAAGTGCTCCTTCAGTCTTTTGCTGTAAGGCAGGGCTGTCTAGCTGGCAGCCCATGAGCACATACTCTGCCTGTTGCTCTTACAGCAGTGGTGGTTGCAATCTTTGGGCTTCTCCTCCTTCCTCTAGCTTCTGGTTCCTGCCCCTACTCCTGTGTAGTAGCTGGGGCCAGGTTGCCCGTGCTGTGCACATGGAGGGTATGATATGGGGCTGCATGCACTGCACATCCTGCAAAGGAAAGAGCCAGGCTGCCCAGGCTGTGCGCCACAGGTGGACTCCATGCAAAATATGCACAGATGGGAGTGGGTTGGGGGTGCTGCACATGTGATGAGAGCAGCTGGGTTGCCCACACTGCAGGGTGGTGCCTATGCAATACACGTGGGTAGTGGGGAAGAGGGATGAGGAGGGGGCCCATGGCATGTAGCCCCGAGCCATCCAGAAGCTGGACAGCTGTACTGTAAGGAGCTGCAGAATACTATAGCCCTGAAGAAACAGCTAAACATTGACTAGTGCTGAAGCTTTGCTGCACTTCATAATGTCCTCCTTTGTTGTGCCACACCTGAGGTGCAATCATGGTGTTAGATAGCAGAGGTAATGACAGTGAGACTGGGAGCAGAAAACATGGAGGATGAGCAATCAGTAATGATAAATGGTACATGCACTGGTTCTTTGAACTGCCTGCTGCAAGTACTTTGACTTTGCCATATTGAAACCAGAGGCAGAACATCATCACTGTCAGTAATTCTTCCTACTGTCAAAGGCAAAAAGAGGTTATAGGGGGTGCATATGTTTTAATAATCCCACATGCATTATTTATTCTGGCAGAGAATTAGCCAGCATCTCCTTTGCAAGTGATTGAGCATGCTGTAAACATAGCTGATTCTAGCCTTTGTGCAGACATGGGTTGGTGAAATGGGAGGAAGACTCAAGAGGCAAGGATAAGTGCAGTTCCTATGCTGTGCTTCTCTGCTGGCCCTTAGGGCAGAAATGTCCCTGAAGATGGGTAGGGAGGAACTGAATCATGCTCTCTCCACTTTACCTGTCAGTGGAATGAATGAGGCTTGGTGCATCTCACAAAAACCTGTATGTACTGTGAAACTCAAAAAAGAGTTGGCCAGTTTTGCTCTTTGTACTTCCACAGGTTTGTGTCTGTGGTATTGTAAGGGTTTAATCCTCCCTGGCAGTGTGAAAACCACTCAGCACAGTGCTAGGCAGGGCCATCCCTAGGGAGGGGTGAATTGGGGTGACCAATTATTAAATTAAATTAATATTTATTTGTTCCTTGGCTGCCTATCAAAGATGACAGGAGTCAGGACAGGCAGTAGGACCCAGGAGGATCTGGCAGGACTGAGCAGCCCAGCCACGCCACACCCCACCCCACCCCACCCCACCCCACCCCCAGCCACTTCCCTGCCTTCCTGCCCTGGCACTGCTCCAGCATCATGTGGCTCCTGGCTGCATCACCAGACCAGGGAGCACGGGGCCCACACCAGTACCTGTGTGTGTGTGTGTGTGTGTGTGTGTGTGTGTGTGCGTATAGGGAGGGGCAGAGTGTGTGTGTGTTCATAGGGTGAGTCATGCACGCACACCCCACCATACACATGCACCCACACCCCCCTTGCACACATGCAGACCCCCACACCTACACCCCCTCACACATCCCTGCCATGTCCCCTCACACACAGTTCCCCACAAACCCCATACCCACCAACACCCCACATATGCACACTTCCCGCCCCACATGCTCCCTCACCCCACCCCCCACAACTATCCAACCCCGCCACAGGCACACCCACACCCTCCCCCACACCCCACATACCCACACACCCACAGCCCCCACAAATCAATACCCACCCCATGCCTCCCACCCCACACAATATACAAGAGTGAGACTTAATTTTAAGCTATTAGATACAATCACCTCTATGCATACTATACAAACACATGTAAACCAGAACAAAAATATTTTTTGAAATCAGTTAATGAATTTTGTAGATGCTCGCTTTTTAGAATATAATTTGATATTATTCTGGTTCTGAGATGGCAAAATCCCTTGCTGAAAGGAGTATTTCTGGGGGCAAGGGGAGGGACTTCTGGTGGCAAAAGTCAGGGGTTAGGGGGTGGGACTTCCAATCACAAGATGGCGACCAGGCAGGCAGGGCACCTGCCAAAGGGTGATGCTACCCATGCAGCCATTGACAGCTTGCCAAAACTCGGTAAGCAGCCCTCTGCCTGAAATACTTGCCCGCCCCTGTCCTAGAGAGCAGATATGGGAAATGATATCACGTTTTGTGGGAAGGGGAAACCTTTTTTTCCCATCCAGATCTATCGGATTTTGAATAATGAATGTAAGCAGCACCAAACCTACATTTTAACTCTGGGAAAGATCAAAGGGGTGGAGAGTCTGTCAGGACTTGACACAGTATATCCTGTGCAAGAATTTAGAGTTGTCAGAAGATAATTAAAGCCATCCTAAGGCCTTCCAATTCTGGACACTCCTAATAACTTGCACTGTATTTCAGAAAGTGTATGCAGCTTCCAGATGGCAAGTTGGATGTGCTCATCTCTATAAGCTTTCCCTGAGTTTTTCTGTTCACTAACCAGAGATTCACTGCTTTTTGAGGAACAAACTTTCTCCATATTCAGATTTTGGTGTTATGGTAACAGAGGCCTCAGTACTTGGCTCTGTGATCAGACTACTGAATATGTGTGGAGAAAGGCAGCAGAAGGAGATAGGAAGGAAAACTTGACTCAGGATCTTGCCTCTGATACCCTTTAATGCTTCCCATGGTCTTTTCAGTCATTTATATTTTCTGCTCCCTTTCATTCTTTCCTAGTTCATTCTTTTTTATAGTGGAACAGTCTTCCTTTTTTTTTTGTCTGCTATATGCTTTTTCTTTCTTCAAGTCTCTCCTTAAAACTGTCCCTGATGTGTTTGTATGGGAAAATGACTAAGTGCTCTCTTATACCCTTCTCTACTTTTTCTCCCTAACTCCTATCACAATAGTGAGTTACTATCCCAGAGAAAAATCCAGTGAAGTCAGTTGCAAAACTTCCAGTGATTTCACTAAGACCTTCCTTGTGTACCTCTGATACAGCTGGTGACTGGATAGTTGTTTTCTTTTCATCACTTGATGTGACTATTAACTCTTTGTGCCCTTAAAAAACTCCAAACAGTTTTATACATTTATCCCTAGAATAAAATCAGGTCTGTTATCAGATGGAATACATAGACTGTCCCATATATACCAAAAATAAATGTTTACATTATCAAAGGAGCACATGGGGGTGATGGCAAAGTGCAGAAAGACAACATTCCTGAAGAGGCTAGGGCATGGACTACATACAAAAGGGTCCATTTAAGAGTAAAGAGAGGGCTATATTTACCATGGCCCTTTTCTACAGAATAGGAAGTTAGCAAGTGTTGTACTTGTGTTTTTAAAGAGAAGCTGTAGGTGTAATATAGGATAGAATTGAATAATTAACTTTAATCATAGCAGGAGGTTAATAGTAGAGTGACTCAAGGTTTTTCTACTGGGTCTTCTGTTGTTTAATGCATCTAATCATCTGGAAAGGGTGTGAGTGTGTGTGCCTTCCAAGCAGCAGCACAATTGCAGGGCTGGGTTGGAATACCAATGCTAGCTTTAATCTAGCCAGCTCAAGTAACAATAGCAGTGAAGACATGGATATTACTTAAATTGGCTTGGGTGTTCCAATTCTGTTATGATGGAGCAAGACAGGTACCAGTATAATCCAGTAACAGTGGAGGCATACTCATATAGCTCATTTGGGACTTAAAAGACTATGGGAATCTTTAAATATCTAAGCAAGCTAAATGAGTGGACAGTATTGATAGTAAGTGAAACTCTTGGGTAAAAAGGGTAAAGTAATACTCATTAAAGTGAAAAAAAATTGAATTGCTCATACACCTTGTGATTAATTGGACCAACTCAGGAAGAGGTCTGGATGTTCTTGGAGAACAAGAACTGTTTCACAAAGGAAACACAATGTTAGGTTGTCCAGGAGTTAATACAGAAAATATTATGATTTTATGTAAATCACTGGTGTAACCACAATATTCTGAGCAATACTAGTTACTTCACTGGAAAATGAAGCATATTGCTAAATGATAGGAGGCTCTGAGAGAGGTTGGGAGAATTATCAAGTGCACAGAAAAACTCTCCCATGGAGAAGCACTGAGAAGATTTTCCTTAGAAAACAGGCAAATAAATGGGGATATTCTAAAAGTATTTCAAATAATGAATGACAGAAGGGGAATGTCTGCCTTAGAACATAATATAAGGGGACATTCAAAGATACTAAAACCTGGAAAATTCAAACCTTAGGAAATTTTTTATATATTGTGTGTAATTAAACTGAAGAACTCTTGCACAAGATGTTTTTGAGGCCAAGAACTTAAAAAGATTTTAAAAAAGAACTGAACATTTGCATATATGTTTAACAAGAATATAAGGAGTTGCTCTTATATCTAAAATGATTATGTGGGGAGACTGTTGAACCACATTCTTTGAAGCCGAAGTCATTTGCTCTGTTCAGAATGAGACATATATTGTGTGTTGGAGGTTACCCTGTGTGTCCCTATTCTAGTTTGTGCGCCATCTGTAGAAGTATCTAATACTGGCCGTTGCTGGTGGCAGGGCACTGAACCTGTTGGACTCTGGATCAAATCCATTATCTCCAGTATGGTGATTCCTGTGCGGCCCATTTTTAAAGAAAGATCCTACACATATCATTCTCAATCTTACCGGCTAGAGGTCTGCAAGCACTGAACTTCAGCAAGGCACAATGCTTCCCTAAGCTTCAAGATGTGCAAGGGGTAACATCCATTGTTATTCTAAAACGTGTAAGAACCATGTCTTGTCCAACTTCATGGCTGGTTTAGAGAGAATAATGACCAGGGGTCTAGGTTTTATGTTTCCCATGAAAAAATACAGATTTTCCCATTTAAAGGAGAATTCCTTTAAAGGAAAAAACACCAGGAAACTGTGGGTTTCCCCTTGCAGGCTGCCAGAGTTCCAGCTTGCAAGGGGCTGCTTGGGGTTGAGGAGTGGGAGGAGGGTGATCAGGCAGGGGGTGCCACGTGCACATGGCCAGTAATACAACCAGGCAACATTGTGGAGAGCAGCTTCACATCTCCTTGCAGGTAAGTCTATGGGGGGCATAGGCAATATATTGGGGGTGCATGGGAAGGTACATATCCCACCCCCCGCCATTTCTGTGCCCACAGCAGGGCACAGGGCTACAGCCTGGCCATACTGGCACTGGACCGGTGCCACCTCCACAGCCATGGACACCAAGGTAAGGCACCCTCGGCTGGGGGGCACAACTCCACACTGCTGCCACGTCATGGCACCTTAGCAGCTATGGCAGAGCAGTGCACTGGCTGCAACCCTGTGACTTCTATGTGTGGAGAAATTTGTGGGGGGGGGGCACAGCCCCCCTCAGACCTGCTCAATATGTTGCCTATGGCATTGCATATGCCTATACCCCCCCTTTCCCACACACCCACCATGTTCCCCACACACCCACCACCTTCCTCACACGGGGGCTGAGGGCAGAGGGTCAGAAATTAGGGGCACCATCAGGGCTGGGGGAGGATAGGGGACTGGGTTAGGAGTGAGGGACACTGGCTGTGGATCAGGAGTGATAAAAAAATAAAAACAAAATCAAACACCAAAATATATGTAGGGCTGTGCAAAACAGCACTGTTTTATTTCGGCTTCCATTTTGCCATTTCGAAGGGACAGTGTTTTGTTTCATTGTTTTGTTTCAAAGTGCTGTTCCATTTTGTTTTGTCGAAACTGTTTCGCTGTTTTGATCATTTCGACGTTTTGCCCATAGGCTATAATAGGGAATCATGAACATGCCTGTAACTTTGTCATTTCTATCCTGATTTGGATGAAAATTGCAGAGATGGTAGCCCCTTCTAAGGGCATGACGCCCGCCAGGTTTCAAGGAGATAGGTGCAGTGGCTTCTGGGAAACAGCACCTCAAACTGCTAACAAGCAAAACTCATATCACTTGCCAGCATTGGCAGCCTGCTGTTATCCTGCGTGCAGAGCTAGGGGCCCGTGCCCCCCAGGAGGGCTGCAGGACTGTCAGACTCTTCCCAGGGGGCACAGACCCCTGGATCTGGGTGTAGGATGACAGCATGTTGACGGCTGAAGCCAATGCCAGCATCCAAGTCCGCCCGGCGCATCCTGCATTGAGTGCTGGGAAGAACCCAGTGCTGGCACTGGCCCCAGTCAGCAGCAGCAGCCTGCTATCATCCCACATGCAGATCCAGATTTGCCCACAGGGTGTGGGTCCCCAGATTTGCCCACGGGATAACAGCAGGCTGCTGCTGCTGGCTGAGATTGGCACTGGTTGCAGCGCATCCTGAGTGCTGGGAAGCTTGGTGCTATCATCCTGCACACACATCGAGGGGCCCGCACTGCCCGGGAGGTCTGCAGGGCTGTGCTGGACTCTTCCTGGGGGATGCAGGCCCCTGGATCTGTGCGTGGGATGACAGCATGCTGGCGCTGCCAGCTGGGGCCAGCACCAGCACTGGATTCTTCCTGGTGCTCAGCATGGGCTCTACTGGGCAGACTTGGGTGCTGGTGCTGGCCCCAGCTGGCAGTGGCAGCATGCTGTCATCCTGCGCACAGATCTGGGGGCCCACACCCCCAAGGAGGGCTGCAGGGCTGTGCTAGGCTCCTCCTGGAGGGCACAGTCCCCCGGATCTGTGTGCAAGATGACAGCAAGCTGCTGCTGCCGGGTGGGACCCGTGCTGGGTGTAGCCTGTGCCAAGTGTTGGGAAGCCTGGTGCTGCTTCTGGCCCCAGCTGGCAGTGGCAGCATGCTGTCATCCCGCATGTAGATCCAGGGGCCCATGCTGGAGAAAGCCCAGCTTCAAAACTCAAAATGTTTAGAAACTTTCAAAATGTTTAGAGTGCCCTTGTTTTGAAGCTGTTTTGAAGCCTTTTGTTTCATTTCCATTCCGCTGTTTCAAGCTCAAAACACAGCAAAACAGCTTCGAAATGGAACATCCATCGAAAAGATAGACAGCGGTGTTTCAACTTAATTGTAAAAAATCCCATGGACTTGGTGATTTTAATCAGAGAATTCTGGGTGGTTTTATCAGATAATTTTGGATTTTTTAACAGGGGAAATCAAGATCCCTGGTTGTGACCATAACCTTACATCCACCTGATCCTCACTGTGCAGGTTTTGGCAAGAGAGGTCTTGTATATTCAATTTCTCCTTGGAGAGTCTCTATTCTCCCAGGAGAAACCACAGGTGTACCGATGTTCTGGGTTTTTTTCCTAAAGCAAAAATGGCCTCTCCAGGAGAAAAATAACTTGGAAAAAAACAGATTTAAAACAGTTCCAGGACAGTTTCTCCTGGACATACTGACAACACAGGCTGATCATGGGCTTTCTGGGTCAGCCAGTCAGGGTTGCCCTATGCACTGGGGCCATCTCTTGCCAGGCAGACTAAGGGAGGCTGCAGAGCATGCTAAGATGTGTGCAAAAGTACCCATTTTCTGCCCTTTCCCTCCCCCCCGCCTCCCCCACCCGGGTGGGATGGGATCAGCACTGCAAGCTCTCCACTGTTCAGGGACTCAGCATTTGAATGTCTGTACATACAACTCTGGGTAGGTTTTTCTACCGAGAGAACAAACCTAGGAGAATTCTCCCACTTTAACTGAATTTGCGTATGCAGCCAGAGTCCGGTTTCCTATCTACACTGTAATTGCTTCTTTTTAGTCTGTGCTCATCACAATATTCCTGTGGCTAGGCTTTAATGCTTGGATTAAAGCAAGCTATACGCTGTTGCTATTTCTGTCTGTATCCTACTATAAGTTCTACTACTTCTGTGGCAGCAGTATAGACATAAAGCACTAGGTGTTAATGTGAGGTGTGTGATCCCTTGGTGTTAGATTTCTGGTTCCAAAGTGGTGGTATGTAATATATGGCTTCTTGCAGTGCAAACAGTTTCTATATCCTTAAAAGGAATTTATATGCCTATCGGAGTTCATATCATTCTGTAGTAACTGAGGTGTTTTAGAGTCCAGTAGATTGCTCCCTATAAAGAATAGTCATGATGCAATAGTGAAGTCTTCTAATACATGGAGATCAGACTGAATGCATATGAATTAATATTTCTATAGGTTTTATCTCTCAAAGTCAAAATACTTATTCTCATCAACCAGAAAATATTTTTGACTGGAAAAACTTAGATCCAGGAACAGTCCCTTGAATCCCTTGATTGTAATATATGAATTGATATTCAAGTTTCTACATAGTGTGAGTTAATGTCCTAGCACACTGGTTTATTGAATCACAGTGCTAGCTAAATTGATGTTCTGAAAATGACATTTAGTCAGAATAATCACATTGATACCAAACTATTTATTATCCCTTCATTTCACCTAGTTTTACCTTTAATTAACTGCTTGGAGTTACTTAGTCTTCATGTTACTCATTTTGGCCCTACTGCTTCTGACTTAGGATCAGAAAGATGTATTGGAGCTTTTAAGAGCTCCAAAAACTTGTTTCTCTTCCGTGTATTAAACCTTCTGTGCTGAGACATTTTTCACTTGGTCTTACAAAGCAGAGTGGTTACTGTAGCCTTCAGACCAGAATTCAGTATCTGTGTGATCTAATAATATTTTATTTTCTTAAGTGTTTTTTTTTAGGTCACACTTGCTGCTTTTTGTGCAGTACTGCATCTTTTTTCCCCCTCAACCATCATATGTAATTTTCTGAACTCTTATTCAAAGTCTACAGAGGTAATAATGTTTCCAGTGTATAGCCTTAGGAACAGCAGTTTTATTTTGCTGATTTAGGGCATTTGAATTTTTCCTGCCTTTCCTTTCTCTCATTCTCATGTTCAAAATATGCACGCTGTCTGACTGAGCTCTGTGTTACATTGTAAGAATGAGGTATATAGAAAAGGATTTAGCAGTAAGAAAGTAAGCAGTGTAACCACAATAGTAATTTCAACAAAGCCAGCTTTTATGGATTAAGAGCCAGAATTTTAAAGGTATTTAGCTATCTAAAGATGTGTATAGGTGTCCAGTGGGATTTTTATAAGCATCTAGGCATTTTGGCCAATCCTACTACATGCCTGTTTCCATCTTTAGGTACCTAGCTACCTTCAAAAATCTAGTCTGAATATGTACTTTTAATACTCACTACTTTCATTATGGAAATCATCTATTTAATGCTTCTAAGTGTTTTTTCTTCCATAACTTATATCCTTTGGGACCAGTTAGTGACACAAACTCTCTTCCTTAATACGACCATGATAATATAGGCAAATACTTTTAAGGTGACTTTCACTGACTTCAGTGGTATTGTATAAGACCCTCATTCTTAGAGGTTTAGGTTTATAAGATGTTCTGGCTTGAATTGGGGCCGGGTTTAAAGCCTTCAAAATTTGACATCAGTCTCAGTGCTTACTGTTGAAGGGGTTTTGGTTGTTGAATGCTCTTATTATTTAAGCAAAGTGTGCTTTTCTCCCTGTCTTCTGTTACATGCTAGACAAAAAATCTCTGTATAAGTGAAAACTATTACAAATATTAACTCAAACACTTCTAAACCCACGTATCCTAATCTTTAGATCTTTTGAGAACTAAGAAAATAACTAGTCTACATCTTGGGAAATTGCTTGTAGAGCTGAATGGTTTGATACCTGGGTGTATCACTTCATGCAGTGCCCCATTAGCAAAAAGACCTCAAGATCACCAAGTGTTATTTCCTGCAGGAGTTACAGGGCATGTCTGTGAGACCTCTTTGGTGAATTTGGGAATGCTGCCAAGCAGCCTGCCCTGTGCACTTGCTCCAGCACTCAGTCTGAGAGCAGCTCTGTCTCAAGTATGTTCCTGGTGCACATTTTCTGACACACCGTCTATCATTTCTGGCTTTGGCACATGTTGAACAGGAATGAGTGGGTGGGGTGTGCTTCTGGCAGGGCTTCTGGGCTTGCCATGGAGGCAGTGCAGACATGCCGTATGAGGTTTTAATTAGAGACAAGACACCTGTGTAGAGAAGTTGTTTGTTTGTTTTTCATCTATTACACTGATAGCTCTGGAAGCTTGCGAATATGGAATTTACTTGGCTTTGGGGATTTTAGCCAACAACTAGTTATTAAAAAGAAATAGGACTGTAACTAGGGGTCATAGCTGCCTACTTCAGGGTTTCTTACATCTTCCTTTGGCGCATCTGTGATGGCACATGTTACTGGATTAAATGGGTCATTTTTCTGACAATGTATGGCATTTCTTTTATTCCTGATCTCCTGAACATTTTTATTCATTCTGAGTTATAGGTGCAACACCAAATTTAAGCATTTTTGTTTTGTTTTTAAATCTATTGCTAATACAGTCAAATTTAAGCAGAAGACTTTATAGGGTCAAATCATGCTCCACAAATGTTCAGCCCCTCAGCGCACATTTACAACAGCATTCTGTGAGCCCCTGAAATGGCTACACTGTTATGCTCTAGGCACCCTATAGAAATGTAAAGGATCTGATCTGCATATGCAGTACAGCTTGTTAGCTACTGATATATCTGCTAGCAAAAATGCTAGGGATGACCAAGGCCCTCAACACTTTCAGGCCCTAGGGTGAAAGTATTCAACTTTCCTTCTCCACAAAATTCCTAATTTCTTACTTCCATAAAGATATTCATGAAGACCCAAGCCCACACACTACTAACCATAGATGGACAGGAGAGAGAACATCAATGGAGAAAAAAAATAGTTTGTTGTTGCCGATGATCTTATAAGTTCCCCCTCCTGTTGCTAAGGCACTGAGATGCATGTCTATTTGGTAAAATCTAAAGGCAGAGTTACAGTGAAGATTGAGTAGGGAGACTGCTTGTGGGGTCTTGTTATCATTAAGAACCTTCTATCTGCATGTGATCACAAACAGCATAGGATTCAATGAAATTGAAGAGTTGCTTTTGAAAAACTGGCTAGGTAATGATCTTTGATCCTCGTACTGTATATCCATGTAATGTTGGATCTTGATTGACTATTCCCACTCTGGTTTTGTAATTAAAACATCATTTATACTGAGAATAATTAAGACAACTGTACATTTGATTTTAAAATCAGTTTTGAGTATTGTGCCTTGTCAAGCTACAAGAATGGTTCCTGCAGCTTTACAACTTAGCATTAAGAGGCAGACAGTGACCGCAGGCACCTGAGTGGAAGGTTTGACAGTTTGATAAATTAGGAATGACACTTGCCAAAATGGCTGTCCTTCCCTCAGCCTGCCAGTGGAGCATTTACACACTGTTAATTGAATTGGCAATTTGTGTAACAGTACCTGCCCCTGAGCTTTTGTAATGCTGGAGCTGCCATTTAGCTCTGATAATCCAGGACTTGGGAATAAGGACGAAAAGCTTCACATGATATTATTGTAGATTTAAAATGACAGTTGGGGACCTTGTTGCCAATTTCCTATTAAATGAGAAATAATTAACAATAGCAATAACAAAGTCTTATAAAGCTGGAAAGTTAAATTGACTTTTCAGCAGTAGTATGGTTTAAAATTGCTTCTAGCGTGATTATCAGATTGCCCTTTCAGTATTATATACCCTAAATAGTATCATCTGATGGACCAAATAGGCGATATTTTCAAAGCTAACCTGTTTTATTAGTGTGAGACCCTTCTGATTTATCTGGGTTTTTTTCTCTTCTTGCTATGTAAAAATTGAGTTACGTTATAATGTTTCATACAGATAAAGAACTTAATGAAATATTAGAGATTCTGGTTTCTATGGTTGTCAGTAATTGAATGATAACAGAAACAGAATGTTCAACCATAGATAAACAATGTTAATTATAAGGGGTTTTTTTTTTTAAGTTATTCCTGTAGTTAGCAGCTTGTACTTTGTTCTCGCTATACTAGGGAAAGAAAGTTCTATATTATATAATGTGATCATCTCAAAGGAAGATTTATCAGCTAACTTCTCATTTGAATTTGCTTCCATGGTTCTTGTGTCTTGATGAACTATACCAGTATGGGATAATGATTTGATGTCTCATTCCCATGATAACCAAGAAAATGCAAATCAGTTCCTGGACTTCTATGGTCATTGAGGCTGAAGGATTTATTTGATGTAATAAGGACCCAGAGAAACTAGACATTTAAGATCTTGCACAGATGTTGTATGCCAAAAAGAAGGGATGCTAGATATAAAACCCTGTATCATATGCTTACTCCAGGATCTAGATATGTAGTGCATATTCACTCAGCACATAAGCCTATTTGCAGCATTAGTCATGCAAACATTCAGTATTGTAGACAGTAGTATAACAAGCAGAGTTGGTGCCCAGAGCAAACCCTGCGGGGGGTGGGGGGTCAGCACACCTGAGCACAGGGGGACAGCACGTGGGTTCCAAGAATGAAGGGGGGAAGCGGGGGGGGGACACACAGCAATCTTACCCATGCCAAGATTTCCTAAACAAACGTGGCCGAGCTGCTGCTACTGCTGTTGCCATTGCCGTGTGTGCTATGCCTGTCCAGGTTGTTGTTCTTAAAGCAGCAGCAGCAACTGGGGACGCTTTCGGAGTTACCAGCATGGGATGCTGCCAGGTGGTGGACTATGTGGGACAAGAGATGATGCTGGTGCCTCTCCTAACTTGGTGAATGGGGCTGGTGCTTCTCTCGCCCACCCCTAGTTACACTACTGTGTAGAGAACCAAATAAGGGCCATTTCTAATCAAAGAAGTGGGTTGAATCAATGTTTCGAGAAAATGGTTTGATCTATGCCTTAATTAATTCATGGTCCAAGACATAGAGTGCACACATTTTTGCTTTATTCTGATTGTGATATTGTTCAATGTTTCCTATCAGGATCAGAATGTATCAAGGCTGAAACAATGATAAGCCACCCCAGAGAAAGATTTACAATATTGACTGACAGGTCATAAAGGGATGCTACATCAGGACACGTCCAGATGAACACACACATATGGTTTGCAGCACTGCAGACTCACCTGCAGCACCGCAAACTGCACATGCAGCATGTGCAAGCATTCAGTGTGCTGCTCATTTGCAGTGCAGCAGGGTTTTTTTGACACGGGGAGAGCCTGGTGTCAAAAAAAACCTGCACCAGAAAAAAGTGGGGTGGCACATGTGGTGGCAGCATGCACCACCCAAAACCGGAGCCTGACTGGCCAGAACGCTACTCTGGTTGCTGGCCAAGTCCAGATTGCTGCCACTGAGGCCCCAGGAAGACTCCAGGAGAGGCTGCTGGGGCCAGCCCAGATGCTGGCCTCAGCCTCCCCTACCCCATCTAGAGCATTTTTCCCTTCACTAACCCCCTGTGCAGGGGCATGCACCAGGGCAAAAAGCAGTGACATGAATCGGTGCTGCTGCTTTTTTCCCTGTGGCAACTGCATGCCCCTGCTCGGGGGACGCAGCCATACAGAGTTATCCTGGTTCATGGCTAGTAGTCATGTTAGATCCATAATATTTTTGCATTTAATATTATGAGGAGCTGCATGGGGTTGGGACAAAGAATGTGGGACCAAAAGGGTTGAAAAAGGAAAGAACAGAACATCACCTTTTACAGTGCCAGTGAAAGCAGAGGATGTGGATGGAAGCACAAAGGGCAGGAAGGGCAAAGCTAAAAGTAAAGGCGCAAATGAATTCATGTTGAAGGCTGAAGATCAAAATATTTTTGCAGCTGAGGAACTTTTTCTTCCTTTCCTCTTTCTGTAATTGACAAAAGGCAGGAATATTTCTCTCTTTCAGGAAGTATTTTTTGAGAAGAGATTTAAATATGAAGAGAGAAATAACTTATTTTGAAAGGATTGGATAGGTTCCTGCCCAAGGAGAACTGTAAGAAGGCAGGAGTGGCAGGAAGAGTGAAAAGGAGTGGTCAGGCAGCATATTTAGAAGAGGTCAGGCCAAGAAACAAGGAGGAAGAATAGCAGAAATGCAGCAGGGCCTGCAAATTCCTACATGCTTTTCAATACGGTAACAAAAACTTGAAAATACTGGTGAAGGGGAGGAAAGATCAATGAAACAGTTCGTGACACCTAATGAAAAGAGTTGGTGGGCTTCTGGGCATCTCTCTATGAAGCAGTGTAGCACAGTTGTCTGCCTGACAAAATTAAGTGAATGTTCGGGAAATATCTGATTTAATTGATAAATCTTTTCAGCTAGGGACAGGTATTGCACATAAACCAGTTTAAGTGATCAGAAACTGGTTTAAATCTGTAAAAGAACAGATGTTCAGTGCACATAAACCAGTTTGAAAATGGCTGAAACTGGTTTGAGATAAACCTGGTTGAATGTAGTATTAGACTTAACTGATATGGGTCAAACTGCTTCATGTAATGTCTATCCCAGACCCCTTCCTAGTTTAAATTAAACCAGAGTCCCTCAGCATCCCAGATGCTTTACAGCCCTGGGCAGGGCTCTCTGCTCCAGAGCAGGGCTGCC
The DNA here is from genome assembly GCF_030867095.1 of Alligator mississippiensis. NCBI lineage: Eukaryota > Metazoa > Chordata > Crocodylia > Alligatoridae > Alligator > Alligator mississippiensis. The sequence continues at coordinate 255,177,138 of NC_081825.1, forward strand.
CCCACCTCTCTGCTCCCTAGCTGGAGCTCTGGCAGAGACTGCAGGCACAGGAGTGTCTGCCTGACTTTATCCTGCCCCAACCCATCTTCCAATCCCTGCTTAAGCAGGGATTCCCCCCCTCCCCTCTCCCAGAGCATGGACTGTAGCCAGCATGTTGAGAGGTGTCTGTGTAAGGCAGACAAAACAAGGGCAGACAGGACAGTGTCTACTTAGGGCTTTTTGGAGCTAATCAACAGGTCAGCTAATAATGTCCCTCCATTCCTTCCTTGGAAAAAGTTGTTTAAGAAGAGCTTGAACTAATGTGAGAGGCTTTTTTTTTCCTTGATGGAGTGCTAAGTGCTGTGTTATCAACTCCCTGCTGGCTCCCTCTAGCAGCAGCAAGGGAGTAGGGGGAACCCCTCCCTAATCAGAGCATCCTGCCTAGGCCTGACCACATGCCCCCTCAGCTCAGCAGTATAGAAGGGAAGGGAGGGCTGCTCTAGCACCCACCCCCCCAGCTTCTAGCCTGAGCCACTGCACACATGTGCCTGCATGTATTCAGTCCAAAGAGGATGTCTGTACGGTTGCAAACCGGTTCACCGTAGCCAGGGTAGACTAACCTGCAAAGATTGAATCAATTCAGGCTGAGGCTTTTTGAATGTCTGTCTGTAGCCTTCTAGAACTTCTAACTTCTTGAGATTTCACCAAGCTTGTGTGTGTGCCAGGTGTGCAAGTGGATGATAGGGGGAGGGGTGGATGGAATCCAAGCTATTTATTACATTGCAATATGGTCTGTGCTGCTTATTTTGGTAGGAAGACTGGTCTTGTGCTTTGGTTATAGTACTGAACATAATGATTTCTATTTCGTATGTGGCCTTAGACAAGCCACTTGGTTGGGTTGTCCCTCTGTGTCCCTATCTGTAAAATGTGGTGATAAAACCTAATAGCACTTTTGTGAAGCTTAATCCTTTCACATTTATTGAAATAGGAAGAAAATGCCAGAAGTACAGTTTTAAAAATCACTCCTCTCCTCTTTCCCATTCAGTGTCCTCATCTTTCCTAACGTAAAACTAAAAGGAAAATTCTAAGATTTGAAAAATCTCCATGAATTTACAGCATTCTTGACCCTGCATGTACCTGCTCATCATGTTCTTCCAATATTTACCTTTTCATTTTCCTGTTACTTTGCACAGTTTGGAAGAAGACAGCTGACTGTCACTGTTGACTTCATATCTTTCTGCAACTCACTCTCCAGTTTCTGAGCAGGTTTCTTTTTCTCTTCAGCTTTATTATGGGATTTCTTATATAACAGTAGCCCATTACTTTCTTTTACTTGCTTGTTCATTTTAGAACTCAGCAAAACATCAGACAGTTATCTGTAATGTTTGGTATAGAATAGTTTAATAACTAGATTGACATTTCTGTATTTGCTGAATCCTAATGGAAAATTACAGAAACTCCCCACACCCCATTTTCACTGTGCTTGTTTCTGCTTCCCCAGAAGAAGTTGGAGACTCCCTGGGGAAGCCAACATCATAGTTAGAGCTACACAGTTGTGTCTGGCTTTCACCGAATGAAGTATATTCTAAAGTGTGAAGGACTCTGTCTGTACATATATTATTTATTGTATGAGGATAATTGGTAAAGATGTATGCAGGCCGACGAGTACTGCAGAGGTTCTGAACATGTCTCAATATGTATGTGTTTTAACCGTATGAGATTTAGAAAACACTTTAAGTATTTTCTTATTCAGTAACAATGTATACATATCTGTTTGGGACTCGGTGTTTACTTTCCCTTAATTTGACTTTTGTGCCAATTTAAAAGATGCTACTCCTGACAAAGTGTGAAAGAAGTTATTAAAAGTCAATTAAAGAAGTCAAACTGCTGTTCAGTCCTATCACCCTAACTTTCACACATGCTCTGAAGTCTAGAGAAATCTTTCCATGGTGCATTGCAGAAACCGATAAGGACATTTATACTGATTATGACTTTTATTTTGGCATTATGCAAAAATAATAAAATAGAAAAATTGTGGTATCAGTTGTCGCAAATTCTGCTTAAATCTTTTCTGAATTGGGCTGATAATTGATTTGTATTTGAGGAAATGTCCTAACTACTAGACTTGAGGCTAGTCTAAAGCGGTCTTTCTTAATTCCTTCTGTTGGAGCAGTTCCACTTTGTATAGTCACTGAGAGAGAGTAATAAAGAGCAATTAGTTATTTTTGCTGCAGTGCGAATAGGAAAGGCATTTGCTGAACCCATATGCTTAAAGGCCACATAGTGAGGGAACAAAAATTCCATTTATACTTAAATGGTTTAAGAAACCATGGTAAGGACTACTGATGTTTTAGAATGAAGTAGCAGTAAAGATGGTTCTTAATTGAGATGCGTGTGTGTTTATCTGTATTTTTTTAATTTTACTATTCTGCAATAAAAACTTTCAGGCATATGTCAAAATTGTCAAGATCTTTTATTAATAAGACTATAAAATATTCTAAATATTATTAATAAATGACTTGCTTTTATGTTCTAGAAGTGTGTAACGAACAGTGTCACCTGGCTACATGTTCTACAGGACTATTTTATTTTTTTTACTAAAATGTCATGTTGCTTGTTATCGTCACACCCGCAGTAAATAGAGGCTTGAAAAGACCATATAACATTGAGTATTAATACTTCTGATTGCAGCACAGATCAGAGTTTTTAAGAGCTGCTCTAATTAAAGTGCCCCCCTAAGCACATGTAAAAATGCCCATCAGCTTCAGTGAAGCTTAGACTGCTAATTCAGATCCTTTAAATATTTTTAGGTGCCAAACTTCCATTCATTTCAGTAGGAAATCACCTTGAAATGGGACTTGGCATAGTAAGGTAAGGATCCTGACTGCTAGCATCCAGAAGTATGCTGTCTCTTGCTGCTTGTCCTTCTTTCCCCAAGAACATTTTATTTGTGGCTGACCAGTGGGCCAACTTCAGTGGGAGAGGTAGACTACCAGTGGTTAGCCTTGTGTTTAGGGAAGTAGGAGATGGGAAGTAGGAGACGACAGATTCAAACCCACAAGTGGAGGAGGTACTAGCACCCAGCTCTGCCTAAGAGTTGGGCCAGTTTGATTACACAGGCACTAACATTTCGGTAGTGGATTGCCTAAAATTAATGTTCCTGCCCCCAGAAGAGCAATCCAATGTGACCAGGTTTATTAGGTTCCTTGGATCTTTTTACAGTGAAGGGAGAACAAATTCATTGTAAAAATGGGTACCTGTACACGAGTGTAAGGGGTGCCTGTACGCAAGCTCAGAGGCTGTTCCAACATGCTGTAATTACAGTGTGTTGGAGCAGACTCAATTAATCAAGTCTGCTGCAGTATGGTAAGTACCATGCTTCAGTCAGCCTCCCTCCACCACTTGTGTATCAGCATCTCTGCGCTTCAAAATTTGTGTGTGGGGCAGGAGGTGGGGGGTAGGGGCAGGGCACAAGTACCTTGAAACAGGCAGCTAAGCTCTCAAAAGGAATGGGAATTAGGGCATTGCCCTTATGCTTCATGTTTCAAAGTGGTTATCCCTCGCTGCTTCCAAGGTTTCTGGGTTGCTCTTTGGAGATAAGTTTCTCCCTTCATTGTAAAAAGATCCCAGGAGCCTAATAAATTTGGTCAAATTGGATTTCTCTTCTGGAGCCAGGAATATACGTTTTAGTCAATCCAGTGGCCCAACTCTTAGGCAGTGTTGAAAACATTGTCCTTATCTCACTACAGCAAACATAGTCTCATGTGTATATATATATATATATATATATATATATATATATATATATATATATATATGCAGCCCCTTTATAAATAGAAAGCGGTGTATACAATATAAAGAAAGTTCCAGGTCTCCAAAAAGCTGTATGCCTCTATTTTGTTTGGGATACATGATGATCTATTTCTGTATTTTATTACGAGTCATATGTCTCAAAGAAATCAATTAATTTATAATAAAATAGGAGCATTCACTCTAAAATATACTTTGCTGGTTATAATGTACAAAACAACAGGCTTAATCTCTCAGGAATGTTCTGTACCTTTTAATATATGTGTATATAGGATCATAGGGAAAAAGGAATGGAAGGGACCTCACAAGGTCACATAGACCAGACCTCTGCTCAAGCAGGATCATCCCTAACTAAACCACCTCAGCCAAGTGTCTGTCCAGCCTGCTCTTGAAAACTTCCAAAGATGGAGATTTCACAGTTTCTGTAGGTAGCCTGTTCCAGTGCTTGATCACCCTCATAGTCAGAAAGTTCCTTCAAATCACCACTTTCTAATCTATGTTTCCTCTGATCCAGTTTGAGGCCATTGCTCCTAGTCCTGTCCCCTGTGGCCACAGAGAAAATCACATCTCCATCCTCTCTAGAATTCCCCTTCAGATGTTTGAAGACTATTATCAAATCCCCCCTCAGCCTTCTCTTCTCCAGACTAAATGACCCTAGTTCTTTCAGCCTTTCCTCATAACTCTTGCTTTCCAGACCCCTAATCATTTTTGTCATTTGCAAGCTATTTTTCCAGTCTCTTCAGGTCATTCTGGATTCTAGCCCTGCCCTCCAGAGTGTCTGCAACTTCACCCAACTTGCTGTCTTCCACAAATTGGCTGACTGTGCACTCAGTATCATTATGGAGAATATTAAACAATACTGAACCCAGGACAAATCCCTGGGGAACCCTACTTTATATTTCCTCCCAACTAGACACTGGGCCCTCGATAGCTACTAATTGAGCATGATGATCCAACCAGTTATGCATCTACCTTGCAGTACTTTCATTTAGCCAGTATTTCCTTAGGTTGTTTTTGCAAATATTATGGGAGACCGTGTCAAAAAACCTTACTTAAATCAAGGCATGTCGCAGTCTCTGTTCCTTCCCTCCTCCTCCCCCCCCATGCCAAGTCTGTGACCTTATTGTAGAAGAAAATCAGGTTGGTCAGGTATGACTTACTGTTGGTGAATCTGTGCTGGCTTTATCTGGTGCTTCAGTAGATTCCTTGAGGACCTTCTCCCTGATCTTCCCAGGTATCAAGGTCAGGGTGACTGTTCTGTATTTCTCCAGATCCTCCTTCTTCCCTTTCTTAAAGATGGGCACTCTATTTGCCCTTTTTCAATCATTTGGGACCTCACCTTACCTCCACAAGTTCTAAGAGAGGATAGCCAATGGCTCTGAAATGATCTCACCCAATTTCTGCAGCATCTTAGGGTGCATTCCACCTGGCCTTGCCAACTTAAAAGCATCTAGTTCCATTAAATAATCTGTAACCTGTTCTACTACTGTGTGCTGTTTGTTTTCTTTCCTGCCTTTGCTGTCAGTTGCAATCATCATCTGGTAGCTGTCCCTATTCATGAAGACTAAAGTGAAAAAGGCATGAACTATTCCAGCCTTCTCTGCATCATCCATAAATTAGATTGCCTTCCACATTCTGTGAGGGAACTATGGTTTGTTAGCTTTTCCCTTGACACCTTTTTATGTCCTTTGCCAGCTGCATCTCACAACATGCCCTGGCCTTCCTAATTTAATCCCTGCATGCCTGTGTGATATAGTCTTCCCTAGTGATATGACCAAGTTTCTACTTTTAGTAGTAGTCCTTTTTCAGTTTCAGTTTACTGAAGAGATTGGTGTCTAGCAAGGCTGGTCTCCTGTTGCACTTGCCATTCTTCTGTCATATTGGGATAGCTCGGTCCTGTACCTTTAAAGGTTATCCTTAACCTACAGCTCTCTCTTCTGAACTCTCAGACTTGCTTCCTAGGGAATGCTGCCCATTAGTTCCCTTGAATCTGTTAAAGTCTGCTTTTCTGAGGTCTAGTGTCTTTATTCTTCTGCTCTCCTTCCTTCCTCCCCTTAGGATCTCGAACTCTATCATTGTGTGGTCACTGTCACCCAAGTTACCTTCCACCTTAACCTTCTCAACCAATTCTTCCATGTTTGTGAGCAGCAAGTTGAGAAACGCTACTCCCCTAGTTGGCCTGTCTACCATCTGTAAGAAAAGGTTATCCCCAGCACGCTCCAAGAATGTGTTGGACTTCTTGTGCACTGCTGTAATTTTCCCCCAGGAGATGCCCCAGTAATTAAAGTCCCCTATGAGAAGTAGGTCCCACAATTTGGAAGCTTTTCTCAGTTGTTTAAAGAAAGCCTTATCCACTACCACCTCTTGCTTGGAGGCTGTAGCAGATGCCCACCACAACATCCCCCCAGCTGCTCCCTCTGACTTTTATGCAGAAACTTGCAGCAAGCCTGCCTTCCACATTGTACTGCACTTTAAAACGTGTACATTGTCTTTATGTATAGGGCAACATCTCCTTTCCCCTCTTCCAGTCCTTCCTGAACAGGTTATAGCCATCTATGACAGTACTCCAGTCATGCAAACTATCTCACCATTTCTCTGTAATCAGTTGCATCAAAATTCTGTGCTTGTGTTAGGACCTCCAATTCTTCTGATTTGTTTCCCATGGTGCTTGCATTAGCATATAAACATTTCAGGTATCTAACTGTTTGCAGTATCATATAAACCTGTTAAACAGCATGGGGAATTTGAAACATCATTTATTACTTTTTAGACCTATTCAGAAGGAAGTTATCAGGAGTTTGCTTTTATACTCAGTACTAGAGAATTCATTGGGAGCAAAACCTCTTTTTGTAGCCAAGGAAACTAATTTTTGTATTTTAATATTTATCCAGCCAAAAGCTGGATTAACTATGTCACATCCCCTTAACCACAGGCATGTAAACCTCAGGATAGACAGCTGTTTGGATGTTTCAGCCTGGGACTCCTGCCCTCAGCAAACATATTTGATTCTCCTACATGGTCACTTGGCTGCTTATACTCCCACCCATATGGTGGCATGGCAGTGTGCCTACTTGCTAGTTGGTCACACTGTTCCATTAGGGTATAGATGCCAAGCTAACAGGTTGAGTTGGGTAACATCTATCACAGCCCACACTATTGCTTATGAAGGAAATCTTCCCTTAGTGACAAGATGCCACAACAGAATAATGTATCTGTTTGCTCTTATTCATATTTCTTGCACTCAAAATATACCAAAGAGAAGACAAGAGAAAAAGACAAATTTTAGAGGGAACATTTGGCTTTCAAAGCAATAATTGCCATAGTAGCTCTTGAATAAACTTACTAAATTCATATGGGATTTTAAAATGGATGCAGAATAAATCATGGACAAACCCTCAAACAATTCTCATTTATATAAAGCTTGAATCAGATAGCAGCACAAGTGAACCAAATTTAGCCGAAGAGTGGTCATCTTTAAACTCTTTACAATTTTGGTTTAGTTGGTAATAGCTGCTGCAGTAGCCCCTGTGTTTCCTTAAATTTAGTATGGGGAGCACCGTGAATACTGTGGTCAGTGCTATTTAAAGATTGAAGACTAGGTGCTGAAAGTCAAGAAATTTCAGAAGAAAACACAAGTGAACTTTGTCTTAGCTTTACTTAAGTCAAACCATAGCAACTTATCCAAGGTGATCTAATTTAATTGGTGCCGTGAAATGTACAGGCGTTCTCATATGTGTGTTATTGAGTAGTTAATAACAGTGCTTAATGCCTGTAGCAACTGGCAAACTGTGATACTTTCCTATGTTGATTTTGAAAAAGAAAGATCCTCCGATAATGGTTGTGATTTGAAGGCAAGATCACTGCATATAAATTATAGTGTAATATATAACAGTATCAACACGTTGAGGAATTAGCTCTGGAATAACAATTGTTTCTATGGCAGCTAAGCCACAGATGATAATGGACGTTAGTGGAATATTTCTTAACCTCGTATTTTGCCAGTGAGAACCTGAAGGATTGTTTAGAAAATGCAAATAAAAATATCTATGGCTATTGAATATATTCAAAGTATTGCCTTTTGAGCTAGTTACTGAATAATAATTGGAAAAGTCTCTTGTCTTCCATATTGGATTTCATGGTTTTATTTGAAATAGTGTCTAAGAGCTCTCATTTGTACGAAAGCAGAAATTACCAGGATTCTAGAAACGTATATGGCTGTAAATGTGGTATGAAACATTAATGCTGGACCTAGTTCTAATTAATAGTCATATTAAAACTGGCATGAGTTTTGGTCAATTTGTATTGCAATAATTGGGAATAAATCAGATAGAAAAGTCACAGATAAAGGAGTTTTTAAGAGGCTTAGTGGCCTAATTCAGCTGATAGTCCCTGTCTCACTTCTGATAGGCCACATAGTTTACATCTTTTCACAGTAAAGGTCGATGGACTGTGTGGATAATGTGGGAAGGATGGTGGGGGAGAGAGAAGGAGTTGAAAACCAGAGATGAGTTAGAAAATATGTGGCTTAAAAATACTACAGAGAGTAGTGAATACGATGTTGAGTTCATAGAAATGACAATTAACTTTTGAAAGTTGGAAGGTCAGTTGAAAATGTCAATTATATTACAATGCTATTTGGTAGCTATGTTATAGTTACAATTCAGTGAGTTTTCCTTTATAAACTTACTTAATTTACCCTTAGTTTGATCATCTTATTTCTCTCTGTTTCATGTTCTAGCATCAGTATAATTTTTGCTCAAGGTAAACATTTCTGAATCTTGCTGCTTATGGTCATTATGCAGTTTTGTAGTTCACATTTAATAAGCAACAAACCTATTTGATATCTGAGTTCCTTTTTTCCATCAAACCATTGTATAGATGCTTAATTCCCTTATATCTTAGTGCAGACTTATTTTCTATGGAGTATACTTCTGAAGTCTGAGCCTCATGCTAATTATTTTAATTGTTCGAGTGAAGTCAACAAAAACAAGGCAAATGTATTTTAAGGATCAAGGTATTTTGTTTTCAGATATCTGTGCCTTGGTCTTGCAGGCTGTTGCTGATCATAGGGTATCCTTGAATTTGGAGGAAGGTTGACCTGGAGTTTGGCTGACAAAGCATGAGTCAAGGAGAGAGAAGCTGAGGAGACCAACCCTGGATCTACTGTTGACTTCCCGTCTAACTTCACTTTAGTACTCCAGGGGGAATTTTACCCTCTTTCAGAATTTGGCCCTAGACCTCTATATCTCAGTCTGTTCATGTATGAAATGAGATTAAACACATTCAGCTTCATAGTGTGCAATAAGATTCTTGGATGAAAAGTGAGGAATAGTTTGCCTGATAGCACCATCTCTTCTGCAATAGATATGGATATTGTTAGAGGAGGTGGAAACCATTTCAAAATTTAAACTCCCCTTTTTTCTTTGTTTTTGAGGATGCATCAGGCCTTCAACATTATATAGACATGTTTTCAGGGTCAGCAGCACCATTTAGTGATTAATCATATCAAAACTTTTCAGTATATTGTTTCTAGAACAAGTCCATAGGGGAACATTGTTCTGAGTCCATCATAGGAAAAGAGGATTTATCAGGAAACTGTTTTTAGGTAGTGATGAGTTTCCTGTTGTCAATTTTTAAAGTAGCAGTGAATGAACAATGCTGCCATTAAAACAAGCTCTGTAGTCTTCAGAGCGTCAGCAATTAAATATCTATATGTGGGGCTCTGAGTAAGTTTTTCTACCATCAGAACAAAGTGGAAGAATTATCCCAGATTATTTGAATGTGTGTACACAGCCTAAGAACAACTTCATCTGCTTGTGAGACTAAACTCAGATGGTACTGGGAATAAACAAGTCATTATCCATGGAGTATGGGTAATGTATCTTAGCCAGCTTCTGCCCATGTCTTGGTCCAAGACATGGGCAAAATTTTATATATTGTAAATCGAAAGGGGATAAAACTTAAAAAAGACAGATGAATCTTTGGACAAAGAATAGACATATTTTTAAAAGGATACTATCAAATGAGAGCTGGGTTAAATAAAGATAAGACACTCATTCAGTAACATCTTGCTGCCCAACATAAATGAGAAATATTACAAAATCTTAGGCCTCTAATTATCAAGTGTTGGGATTTGAAGGGTACAACAATGTTATTCCTTTAATAAATAATTTAAAAGTGACAATGGATAGTCCATTTGACTTTCTGATGTGTATTGTGAGGGTGTACTGCCCTCTTGTCCCCTGAGCTCAAATTAAAAAAAAAGAAAAGAAAAGGTATGACTCTGCCATAGTAGCAAATGAAAAAAACCTTTGTATGAAAAATACAAGATACAGTACTTTTCATGCATAGATCTCAAAGCACATCCAAAAGAGGCTTGCATTATTATCCCAGTTTATGGGAGATATGGAGGAAGGCATGGAGGAGTAAGGCACAGGGAAGTGATTTACCCCATGTCACACAGGAGGCCAGTGTCCAAGTTCACAAAATTCAGGTCTCCTGATTCCCAATCCATGCTCCGGTAATATGTCACAATGCCTTCCTTTGGAAAGAAGATAAAAGTGGTCTTTTTGTGAATAAATACTAATGTTCCTTGAGATGGAAAGAGAGAGTAGAGGACTACATTCACCTTTTTTAAATTAGGTGCATAAGTTTTTTCATTCACAGTTCAGTAGATATCCTGAAAAGAAGACATGCAGGCTAAGTACAGATAGTCAAAAAGCCTGAAGCTGAATCAATTCAGTCTTTGCAGGTTTGTCTAAACTGCACAGATTAAATTGAAACAGAAGTGAACAGACATTCAGGAAATGCAGTGGCTCAGACCAGACACTGGAGGGGGCATTAGAGCACAGCTCTCTGGTACATAGGCGGCATGGGCTGTATGTTCGCCTCCTCTTCCTGCTGCCCCTGAGGTCTCTGGGATTTGCAGTCCAGAATCACAGCAGCAGGACTCTGCAGGATTGCTCATCACTTCCTCTTCTCGTTTCCAGGTACCTCTGGGGTTTGTAGTCCACAGTTGCAGCCAGCAGTAAGTTTGAGCAGATGAAGAGGTTTTTAACCCCCTTCCCTGACCCCAGATAGGGTTTGTCGGGGGAGGGGGAGAGGAGACAGGTCATCCCCCAGACTGGGCTGCATCCCCAGCTGTGCTTGCCCCCAACCTCCCTTCCCCATCTTGTCAGTCAGTCCTCACTGCTCCATCTAGGGAGCACAGGGGCAGGGCCAGTCCTGCTCTCTGGAGCAGACAGCCCAGCCCAGCCCAGCGTAGGGCTGAAAAACATGCTGGGGGGCTGTGATTTAACTTGTACCAGGAAGGTGCCTGGGGCAGAAGTTTCATAAACTGGTTTGACCTAAATCAGTTAAGTCTGATACTTCATTCAACCAGGTTTATCTTAAAACAGTTTCAGTCATTTTGAAACTCACTTATGCGCACTGAGCTTCTGTTCTGTTATGGGTTTAAACCAGTTTCTGATCACTTAAACTGGTTTATGTATAACTTCTGTCCCTAGCCACATAGTTGCAGATGCTGAAGAGACCAGAAAGAGTCAGCAAAGTCCTCTGAAATGCCACAGGCTGCTCTCATTGGTTGAAGATTCAATTTTGTTGTGTTGGTAGTTTTTATATTAATATTGTGTAAGATGAATGTCTGCAGTCCATTAAGTGTGTGTGTGTGTGTGTGTGTACATGCACGTGTGCGTGCTTGCATGTTCATGTGTATATGCAAATATGTGTGTGATTATGCATGGCTGTATACTTATGAATGTTTGTGCATATGTATTATGCGTACATGTATAAAAATATGCTTAGTACAATAGCATTTTTTTAAAGTTGCTTATTTTAAATGAACTGTGTACAAATGTTTGGCTAGCACATAAGTTAAATACTCATAGTTTAGATGTTCCTTGCCTAATCTTCAGAGACTCTATTTTAAGCTGAAGGCTACTTTTTCTCAAAATCCCCAGCTGCAATATCTCTCTTTCTTCAGCTTTCCCATGGCACTTCAAAGACAGGCTTAGGGAAAGAAAGGTAATAGGGATAACTTTATTAACCTATCTGTTTTATGTAGCTTAGTGCTCTTTCTGTGTAACATGTTCATTACATAACCTAGATGGATTTGTCTGAAAAATTACAATAATCCATAAGTTTCTATAGCTGGAATTTTTCAAAGATACAGGATCTGTGTAGGATCTGTGTAGAGTTGTACCTCTATACCCATACAATTTAATTTATATTCATGTGAATCATCTCATTTAGGCCGACGTCCAGAAGCTGACTGAAGTGCTTGGCACCCCCAATAATGGGTTACACAATTCTGAGTTGGGAATGAGGTCTGCTGGGTGGTGCGATACTGTAGCTTCCCAGGAGATAAACCCTGAAGACAAGTATGTCAAAAGCTTAGATGCCTGTGTCAACTCAAAATGTATAGCTTACAGCTGTCTCCTGAAAGGGGGCATCATCTTTTCAGAAACAGCCAGGGTCATTTATTTTAAGATAGCTGTAGGAAGAGTCCCCTTTTATCCAAGGTTTAAAACATTCACCCAAGATGTAGAAGAGCCAGATTCAATGTCCTCTGTCTGAGGGGATTTAAGCATATATTTCTCATAAGAGTACCCTGTCTATCAAGATGTAAGCTGTTCTGGGGCATTGTTAGGGCAGTTTTCACCCCTCTTGTTCAATGTGTTCCACTCGGCCTAAAATATTTAAGAATCATTTGGTCTGAGTTCCAGTCCCTGATCCAAGGACTGCTAAATGCACTGTATGTCATGGTGTATAGGCCGACGTGATGTGCAAGTCAACCCCATTTTTCTGATCCAAATAGTTAGGAATTTTGTAGATCCAGTGTATAAGTCGACCTAACTTTTTGGATCAAAAATATGACGCTGACTTTTACCGGCCCCTGCATACCCTCACTGTAGGCTGGGCACAGGTGGGGTGGATATGTGCCACAGCACTGCTTGCAGGGAACGGGGATGGGCTTGGCGCTCAGCTGGCATAGCCCAGGCAGCGCCATTTACAGGGGATGGGGCTACACTAGCCGAGTGCCAAGCCTGGCCCCATCCCCTGTGAGTGGCACTGGGCTGAGTGCTCAGCTGGCGTGGCCTCATCCCCCGTGAGCATGCTATGGAGATGCTGCTCAGCCTGGGCATTGAGCCTGGCCCCATCCCCTGCAAGCAGCGCTGCCTGGGCCGCATGAACCAAGTGCCAAGCCTAGACTATTAAATGTATGGTACTATTTTATAGGAAAGTGGAAATTGCCACTTCATGTGCTGTGGTACATTATCGACTGTGCATTATCTGAGAACACATTCTGGATCAAGCTCCTTGGGCAAGGAAAACAGAGGAAAGCCTAGTTCCTGGATCCTGATGGAGTTCATGTGAGAAATACTTCCAAGATGTGAGAACCAAGATGCTGAGCTTGCACAGAAGCAGAGTTTTAGAGGCTGGTAACTTTTAGGGCTTGGGCAGATCTAGGATTTTGAAAAGTGGGGTGCAGATGGTGTGGTTCATCATCCTGTATAACACAACACATATTTTTCTCCAGGTAAAAAACAAACTAGAAGCTTTACTGTTATGGTAAGTACCCAGCGGTATATTATTCAGTTTAACATTTGTTTTTGCTTTGGTCTAACTTTATTAGAAGAATTTGAAAATAGTTTACAGACCTGTGAAATAGGAGTTGTACTACCAAGAGCAACTAATAGACAGCAGAATTGCAAAAGAAAGGTTAACTTGATTTCAGTGGTCTTTATGTTCCATTGATAGGCCCAGGGTCAGTGAGGACCTAGTCAGGGAACTTCTGGAGGGGCTAGATGTGTTCAAATCAGCAGGTCCTGACGACCTCCACCCCAAAGTGCTGAGGGAATTGGCAGAGGTCATTGTAGGATGCCTGGCACAGCTTTATGAGCACTCATGGTACTCTGGCAAGATGCCAGAGGACTAGAAAAGGGCCACTGTGATCCCCATTTTCAAAAAAGGGAGAAAAGAGGACCCAGGAAACTATAGGCCCATTAGTCTTACCTTGGTCCTGGGGAAGCTCTTTGAGAAAATTATCCAGGAGCGCATCTGCAAGGGACCAGCAGGGGAAGTAATGCTTAGGGGCAAGCAACATGGGTTCATTAGAGGCAGATCCTGTCAGACCAACCTGGTGGCCTTCTATGACCAGGTCACAAAAGCCTTGGACACAGGTGTTGTGGTGGACGTAGTCTTTTGGACTCTAGGAAGGCCTTCAACACTGTCTCTCACTCCGCCCTCATTAAAATTAGGCAACTGTGGTGTCGACACCTACACAGTCAAATGGGTCACTAATTGGCTGGAGGGCTGTACCCAGAGAGTGGTGGTGGACGGGTCATTTTCAACCTGGAGGGATGTGGGCAGCAGGCTCCCCCAGGGCTCGGTCCTCGGGCCCGCACTGTTCAATATCTTCATTGGTGACTTGGATGAGGGGGTGAAAAGTGCCTTGTTCAAGTTCGCAGATGACACTAAGATGTGGGGAGAAGTGAGCATGCCAGAAGAGAGGGACAGGCTACAACTAGATCTGGACAGGTTACAGAGGTGGGCAGATGAGAATAGGATGGGTTTCAATACGGACAAGTGCAAAGTACTGCACCTGGGGAGGAAGAACCAGCAGCATACCTACAGGCTGGGGAACTCCCTTCTTGTCAGCACAGAGGCAGAAAAGGATCTTGGAGTCACTATTGATTCCAAATTTTACATGGGCCACCAATGTGGGGATGCGGTCAGAAAGGCTAACCTCACCTTGTCATGCATCCATAGATGCATCATGAGCAGGTCCAAGGAGGTGATCCTCCCCCTCTATGCAACACTGATCAGGCCGCAGATGGAGTTCTGCGTCCAGTTCTGGGCGCCACAGTTCAGGAGGGATGTGGATAGTATCAAGAGGGTCCAGAGGAGGGCTACTCGCATGATCGTGGGGTGACAGGGTAGGCCCTACGAGGAGAGGCTATGGGACCTGAACCTGTTCAGCCTCCACAAAAGAAGGCTGAGAGGGGATCTGGTGGCCTCCTACAAACTTGCCAAGGGGGACCAGCAGCAATGGGAGAGTCCCTGTTCCCCCGAGCACTACTGGGAGTAACAAGGAATAATGCCCATAAACTGACTGAGAGTAGATTCAGGCTAGATATCAGGAGGCACTGCTTCACTGTCAGGACGGCTAGGATCTGGAACCAACTTCCAAGGGAGGTGGTGCTCACCCCTACCCTGGGGGTCTTCAAAAGGAGGATAGACAAATCACCTAGCCGGGACCATTTGACCCCAGCATCCTTTCCTGCCCATGGCAGGGGTTCGGACTTGATGATCTGCTTAGGTCCCTTCCAACCCTACCAACTATGAAAGGAGAACAGGTCATTAACACCTCTGAAATGAAGAGTTTAGAAGGAATCAGGTAGATTTTAATGAGCCATGAATTCAATTGACTCTCACTGCTGCTGACACTGTCAGGCAGTTGACTTCAAAATTGGATGGAAGAGGAATCAAAGGGGGTGCAAGTTTACCAGTGCACCCTCCCATGGATCCTCTTGTTTTAGGGTATATCTGTATGGCAGCACCATGGAGAGAAACCTGCACTACTTCTGCACCCCTGAGCTCCAGAACCAGAAGCAAAGCTGATTAGCTCAGAGCAAGCAGGTAGAGACCTAATGCAGGATATCTTTTCACTGCGCTGCCTCCCCCCATAAAGATATGCCCTTTGTGGCTGGGAGAAGCCAAGCGAGGGGAGTGTGTGTGCATTTAACTAAAGATTATGATTATTGCTGACACTTTTAAATATTATATGTAAATTGCCATTTTAACAGGACTCTGAAATGAATCCAGAAATACATAAATTAATATTCTACCATATCATTTTTAGTTAAACTGCAGCCTCTATTACTGAGCTGTATTGCAGGGCAGCCAGCCAGTCTGCTACAGTACTAAGTTCTTTGCAGACATTGCATTTCATGATCACTGCCAATAAAGTCTTGACTAAGGTCCCTTCCTAACCTGGCCAAACTGTAAATGAACAAATTAGATCAGTTTATAAATTACAAATGCATATAATTCATAAGTAGATAAATTCAAGGCCTTTTTTTTTTTTTTGCATTTAATTGAAACTTTAATATCCCTTACAAATTAAAATAAAAAAATCAACTAGGATTGACTTCTGAAACTAAAGAAATCGCATAAAACCCCCAAACTGTATATTACTGTAGCACCTGCTGTTTTTCAGGTGTTTATAACATGGCCATAAAAATTCACTCTAGGTTGAAACTTGGTATTTAAAGTCTCAGCTCAGCAGGATTTTTAAATCAAATTTGGCTTAAATTAGTTGACTTTTTCCGGTTATAAAAGCGGTGGGGAAAGGAAAGGGGGATTTTGATGTGTCAAACATAATTTTATTCGTTCCTCTAGCTGAAAAACTATTTTGTTTTATAAAAATAAAATTTGCAGATTGTTAGCCCATAACATAGACTAGTGCTGTAGCTGTTAGAGGTCAGGGAAGAGAGAGAAAATTAGCCATCTGAGAATTTAGTCTTTGGAAATGGTAAATGACTTTTCTTTGAAAACATATACTGTGTATATTTACTCAGAATTCATAAAATTGTATGTGGGACATAAGGCATTTTTATTGAATAATCATTCATTTATTGAATAAAAATCAATAACCCACAGATTAAAGGCCTGTATTTTCATATATCACTAATGATATATGATGATGCATGATGAAGAACCTGGTATGCTTTGACATAATTGGTTTAAGACATGCTTAAAAGAAGCCTCAACAAGTCAAGAAATTAACTCCCATTGAGTATCCAACTCCCTTAGCTATTTTTGAAAATTCCAGACTCTCCAAAATATATTAAAAGCCAGTTTTATAAATGAAAATGTATATATTTAAAAAGCACTAATATTTACAAGTAGTTTATGCCTGGTTGTACTGGTTGCATACTTGCGTTCACATATTTTAAATCTGACCTTTTTTAAAAATATGTTTTAACAGTTTCCAAATACAATTGCAATTACTTGAGATACTGATGTCTTTGTCCCCAGACCTGGGATTCAATTTTAAGTTACTCTGAGGATGCATAATTCCAAATAAAGTTGGTACAAATTGTGAATGTTTAACACTTCTGAAAATTGAGCTCTTAAGAGATTAAAAAATCCGCAAAGAAACCCCAACCAGTAAACACTCTTGAAAATGTGACTAAAAATTAGGGTGGCAAAACGCTAAAGAAAGTTTCTTTACACAGTGTAAATGACATACATCTTCTCTTTAATATTGAGTAGACTTTCTCATTGCCCTTCCCCCTTCATGTCTCCAGAAAATTAGTTTACAGCATTTAAGAGGCTTGTGCAAAAGTGTTTGTCCAAAATATTAATGTCCATTATAAAATCAGAATTGCAGACTAGCCAGCAGTACCTTCTTTCCATATTTGGGTGCTTGTGATTAAACATGACATTCTGAAATGTGGTCACTTTTATTTTCAGTTTATCTTGGTATACGTATCTTTAGAAAGTGTATCTGGTGCTCCATGAATGAGTACATTTTTGCAATTCTTTTTCCCCTCATTGAGAAGTGCTGTTACACTACATTTTATAGACTGAAAACTTCAAATTCTTATTCCACTGAACTACAGCTGGCCTACTTTGATACATTGACATTGACAGTATCTCCATACCTTAACTTCTGTTTTAAATTTAGCTTTCTTGTGTAGCCTAACATGGCTGTTTTACAAATAAATTAGATACGCTTGTTTCTTTTTTATATTTTTTCCTCCATGTTCATTGTTTGACAGTTTCATAAAGTTTATTTCTCCCTGCTGCTTAGTGCCTTTTTATTCTCTTTGTTGTTCTCTACTTCCAGCTGAGATATAGTTTAATGAATTATTTTTCAGTGAGTATGATACAGCTTTTACAGCCTGCCTATGGTGACTATAATTTTTAGTACAGTTTTCTTTTATTCTGTGCCTTGACCTGGTTCTTTACACTCAACATAGCTGTTATGGTTGTATTAAAAGTATTGAAGTGATATTATCCATGTTAAGCATAGGATATATTTCATTTATTGCATAGTTCTGTTCTAGACTCTTACATCTGGATTTTTATTTTCCATTCCATTTCTGAAATTTTGGATTTTCTGCCAAAGTCTTTATATTCACTTTGCACTGAAATTCCATGACGAAGCGCTCTGCTGCTGGAGGTCCATCATGTTCAATAATTGAACCCACATCTTCCCTGGATGAGTTTCCTAAGATGATTTAGCACCCAGGTTTTTGTCAAACTGCAGCTTGGTATGATTTGTGCAAATTTCCATCTGTTTCTCCTAGAAAGCATGTTTAGTCTCCTCTCCATGCCTTTTCCCTTTAATATTCTTGCTGTTTTCCATCAGTGGGTTTGCAGACATTTTCCTAGCATGACTTCCAGCCACTCCTACATATGGACAGTATAGGAATTTGAAAAATGTTTTATGTTGGTTATTGGCACCTGAGAGGCCCTGTTTTTTCAGTAATTGGACAAATGCTTTTCAACCAAATTTTAGAGATTGGGAATAAGAGCCACCATGACCACCTACCGTAACAGAAAAAAGAAGAAAAAGTGCTGCTGAAGTGAAAATAAGCACCATAACACACAGCGTTTCACTTTCCAACTTCTAGATATCTGGCACCGAATCATAATCAACAATTCTGTGTTATATGCCTAGGCTTCTTTTGCAGTGCATGGGAGGAGTTAAACATCTAAGAATGGGATTCACAGTCACAATCATGCCAGCCAATGTGCTGAGTGAGCAGTTGCCTAAGTGGCCAATGTGAAATGCCACAGCAGGGTGCATCTTAAATTGTATTTGTACAGGCAGTCCTCAACTTACAACATTTTGAGTTACAATGTTTCGCACTTACAACATTTATAAATTGACACCCTGTTTCAATTTTCTGACGTCAGTTTCAACTTTGTAACATTTGATCTGACGTGATGCCATGCCAGTGAACAAGTTCGCTGTGTCACTCATCTCTCTGGAGAACATCTGTCCAAACTTCCTTCTTTAAGAAAGCAGACAAGACTCCAGAAAAACCTGCAGCCAAGACTCCTAAGAAGACTCCAGCCAAGAACCCTTCAAAAAATCCAACCACGAGCCTTTCAAAAAGTCCAGCAAAGTCACCTCAAAGAAGTCCTTCCAAATCAATATGATTGCTATTTACAATATAAATACATTAATGTAGCTATATCACTCATCTATAATTGATCGAGTACAAAATCCTGGGGTATTTTTAGTGAAAATAGGTTATTGGGCCTTGGTTCAGGAACCAATCCCCCATTTGTAACATTGTTTCTTACGAGAAAATTGGTTCCGAGTTACAACGTTTTGACTTAAGACCGAGTTTTCAGGAACCAATTGTATCCTAAGTCCGAGGAACTGAACTGTAGGCTCAGTCTTAGAAACTGAACTGTAGGCCTCAGGGAGGTGCCTCCATCCTCCTAAAGTTTGCAGCCCTGAACTGCTTCCTCAAGTTAGCTGCCTTAAGTTCATTCTTTCAATAAATAAGCAAAGATGGATCATTTCTTTGAAAACACTGCCTCTGGTAGTGGTTTCCTTTTATCTAGCAATTCAGTGGCTATAGCACACAACCAACAATATGGAAATTCTGAATGGAATTCTTATTTCTGCTCAAGAGGACTCAAGCCCACATCTCACCAGCAGACTATAGGCTATTTTGGGGCATGATTTGTTGTAGGGAAGCACTTTCAATCCCTTTTTTTTTTTTAAGCTGTTCCACTACATAGAACATGGGGCTAGAACAGTGATATTTATGGTTTTGGCCCCTCAGGCTAAATGAATGGCATAGAGCTGCTCTGCGAGTCAGGTGGAAATCCATGGGAAGTCCTGTGGGCCAGATGACACAACACCAGGGGCCAGATTTAACTTGCAGGCTGGGGGTTGAGCACCCCTAGGGTAGAGAGTAAGGGAATGCCTGATTGTGACTAACTCAGTGGTTAGGGCATGCACTTGGAAGGGGTGGAGAACTCAGCACCATTTTGTCCCAATGACATTGTTTTAAAATGAATAGCTTTTATGTAAAATATGCAATTCCACCATCTGCTGCTTTAGCCTAGAGCTCAATTCATCAGGGGCACTCTAAGAATACCTACTAGATCAGGCCTTGCAGAAAAGAATACCTAGACGAACACTTAAGGTGTCTTTACACGTGGAGGGGGGGAGATCACTTCCGAGAGCCGCTCTAATTAAAGTCCCCACAGCATCTCGTGTATTCAGCATCCTGTGATTCAAAATGGCAGCAGCTCTTTTGCGCTTTAGTTAAAGCGCCCACCGCCATTTTGAAGCATGGGGATGCTTAATACATGAGATGCAGAGGCTGCTGGAGCACACTAATGGAGCAGAGCCTAGATATAAGCTAGGCATTAAGCTACTCAGCATTATGAAGACTAACATTTCTGAGGATGTGTAGAAGCAGCCGTAAAGCACTTGGGGAAATTTCCTGAGGAAAACTAAGATACCTGAAAACGTTAAATGCCTTTAAGGTTAGACATCTGTTCAGTAGGGATTTTAAAGATCCCTATTTTGGATTTAGGCCCTTAAAATGAAAATTAAGCAAAACTACAATGCATAAATCCTTTTGTCAGTGTAGTTCCTGGTGACACTTTTCAGCATATGAGCAATGTTAAAATTTGCTGTTATTTAATGTCGTGTTAGTTGACTCAGCTTTATTGCTAAATATATGACTTGACTAACTAGGATATCAACTGAGAGATCCCTGTAAACAAAATCCAAGACTTTACGTAGCTGATTATTTGTGTGGCCATTTGAGAGAACCTGTGAAGAAATCAAATATTTGCTTGCAATAGTTCATTAACTACAGGTGTAGGGTCTATAATTCAAAACAAAGCACATTGTCTTCCTAAGCACAACATGCTTTTTTATAAATGTTAGTTTTACCTAATTAAGCTTGGCTTTATAAACTTCTTTAAAGATATGAATGAAATGAAAACAAAAGCCAGAAAGTTCAGGTAATTCTGAATCCAGGGTAAAAAATAAATGCCCATTTGCTGTGATTATAAGATGAAATTTAAAAATGAAATAAAAAAGTTCAGGTCATGTGAATTATAAAAGCTTTTTTAGAAATTGTAATTCCTAACACAATTTTATTATCTCAGAAAAGGGAAAGCAGTTTTTTGTAAAAGTTCACCTGGAAGATCTTTCCCTGGAGGAGGCATGTTTCCCTTGGGAGAAATAGAGTGAAGACTTGTATGCTTGAAGTTTCTACTGGGAGAGGGCAGTTCTCCTGGTAGAAGAGTAATATTTGTATGTGGCCTTGGGTATAGAGCTTTCTCCAAGGCCATTGTCCCAGCTTTCTGCTTGCCAATCTTTATTGCCTACTTTGTCCTCACTCTGATACCTTCCTCCTTAGTCCAGCAAACCTCCTCCAACCTCTGTGGAACCAGTGTCCTAACGTTATACTGAGGGATTTTGGAGGGCTGTTTTGTTTTCTGATGTGCTTTTGCCACAAAATCACTGCAGACCCTCTTTTTTTTGTGTGGTTTACGATGGTCCTTGGCACTTTTTTAATTGACTGCTGAATGTGATGCTTCAACATGTTTAAACCATTCTAAACTGTACTTTGTTAGGTTGCTGATAGATGTGCTAATTCACACAAACAGCCTTCTAAATGTTCTTGGTAAAATTATCCATCTCTAGCACCATTGCTGCAGTCTTTACCTTCAGCCCAGTTATCTAAAAACTGCCTACCTTTTAATGTATACCGTTTCCATACCACTGTAATTAAGGCTATCTCGGAAACAATTTGTGGTGTATTGCCCTGTGGTAGGCAAAAATATACAATTACTGATTGAAATAAATTAATTAATATATTGTAAGATATTATCCACCTTGTGCTCTTAAGAGTGGTATGACTATGAATGCCAATTGAATTAGACACTAAAATAATGTGATGCGCTTATCTTTCCTGCCTTATAGCTATGTGTGCAACACCATCTTTTACTTTCTCACTCAACTGAAGTCATTGCTATGTTGTTTATTCTCTCTTCTAATAATGACATGTACATGAGAATGCTGTAAATTAACTTGTCGCCTGTCATCAGATTCCATCTCTATGTGTATGAGGGGAGATGGTAGAGGTGATGGCTTCTAGTAAAACTGGCTAATATTACATCTGAAATTAAAAATCTGCAAATACTGAATGACATAGAGACAACAAATTGCAATGCTATGTGCTGTGTAATCTAAATCCATCGTTAAATGTGTAGCAACTTTATAAGGGGCATAGTCCTGTGAGTAACTGATTAATCTTAATTTCTAGTACATTCAGTCGTTAAGCAAAATTTAATCCATTTGGTATCTCTTCCTAGAAGGACAGAGGATGAGTGAAATACATTTCAGAGCACATCATGTAGCACCCTGACTTTGGGTTCAGTAAAACTCAGTGTATTTTTCTTAACTCTTCTCCAAAGATCATTCACCTAATTGTAACATACAAGATGCGTAATATATGGATTCAAATTCCTTGGAGACCTCAACATTAACATAAACTTGTGCTGTTAATCTTAATTTTGTGGTGTCTTTAGCAACCATTGGAGCTACTTCACATCCTTGAAATGGCATAATAGCATTAAACTTGATCACTAGCTCTCTTGTAATTGGGATATAGTAAAAGTTGTTTTATGGGCTAGGGACAGAAGTTACACATAAACTGGTCTATGTGTTTGGAAACTGGTTCAAATCTGTACTGCAACAGAAGTTCAGTGCACATAAGCCACTTTCAAAATGGTTAAAATTGGTTTAAGATAAACCTGGATGAATGGATGTAATATCAGACTGAACTGATTGGGCGTGTCCAGATGAGCCCACATGTGCCTCTTGCCACATCTCAAAGCAGTTTGAAACATGTCAAGAGGCACAGTGAGATGAAAAACATGTTCCCTGCCATGCATATTTGCAGCATGAACTCAAAATTTGATACCTGGACATCCAGGTATCAAAAAACAAACAAACAAACAAAATCAGAAAAAAGGTGGGGCATAGCACGGTCCAGGACCATGCCCTGAGGCAACCAGAGGCTTGGGTCCTCCAAAGAGACGCTCTGCTAGCTGGCCAGAGTGTCTCTATGCCTGCCTCTTGCCCCGATGCTGCAGCATGCTCCCTGCCCGTGCAGGGCAAACAGTGATGCATACTGGAGCAACCTGGACCAGGTAAGTAGGGCTGTGAGGGTGCATGGTCCATAGGGGACCCTGTCACCCAGCATCCCAGGATGTTTTGAACCTCTCCCATAACCCCGCTTCACAGGGTGGGCAGACTAGCCTTGGCTCAAGCTGTCTGTTCCAGCCAAGCAGGGATGCGTGCTCTAGCATACCTCAGCTTCTGGCCTGAGCCCCTGCAGGCATGTGGCTGCATTTCTGCAATCAAAAGAGAATGTCTGTTCATTTGCTTATTGGTTCAGTCTATGCGGTTTAAACTAACCTGTGAAGACTGAATCAGTTCAGCCTTGGGCTTTTTGACTGTCTGTACTTAGCCATGAAGAATCGAGCTTATGTGCCTGTAGTAACTCAATGCTGTTATCCAGTTTTGTTTGGAGGTCAGCCAATTGTAAAATGTTGATATTTCATAAACTCTTATTCCTAACTTAGGGCCTGGCCAATTCCTACTAAAGACAGTGGGAGAGCTCTTATGGACTGCTCTGGTAGTTCATTATGAATTGTGTTCCTGTTGAAGAAAATGTCTGTGGGTGCATCTACAGGTGGGCTTTATTGCAGAGTTGATTTATTAGCTTCACAGTAAAGCATCGCTGTCTCCACATGTGCCACTATTAGGGCACCATAAATTAATTAACTCCACTGTCAGATAGTACTGTCAGGGATAAATACTGTCTTATGGCAGTTATTTAGTGCATCAAAGCACATGTGTAGATGGTGACTGGGGCTGGCTGGGGCAGGAAGGTGTTACAGTGCAGGGGCTGCCTGCCAACTAACCCCACACTGAAGCACTCTCATGCCCCAGCCAGCCCCTCTGCAGCATGTTGAGCTGGGGTGGATCAGCTCCAGGTTGGCAAGCTGACCCCCCAGACCTCCTGCCAACCAGAGCTGCTCTGCCGTGGCTCAGCATGCTGCATGTGTCCTGGTTGCACATGTAAACCCTTTGTCTGGGATCAATAAACTCCAGCATGAACTGTGCTGGAATATATCGCTATGTACTAATATAATATAGATGTACCCAGTGTATATAGGACTTCACTTTCATCTTCAGCAAATACTGATAGCCTAATTTGAGGTGAGGAAGGAATTTTATCCCAGGTCATATTGGACTCTGGGGCTTTTTGTCTTCCTCTGTAGCAGGGGTGGGGATGCATGGTCCTCTTCCTTGAATCTCTTGAGTATATTTTAATCATCCTTGCAGTGGCAGTATGTTGATAGTCCTCATCCCCCTGCTTTACCTGTAGCAGGTCAGAGTGCAATTCGTATTTTGGGGACAATATGCCTTGCAGTTGTGTGACAGAGTTGCTTGTGCAAGTTTAGAAATAAGTTAGAAAAGGATTTGTATGGGATGGTGTGGATAGGGATGATCCTGCCTTGAGTAGGGAGTTGGACTAGAATCTAGATGATCTCT
This sequence comes from Alligator mississippiensis, assembly GCF_030867095.1. NCBI lineage: Eukaryota > Metazoa > Chordata > Crocodylia > Alligatoridae > Alligator > Alligator mississippiensis. Next base: position 255,201,550 of record NC_081825.1, read on the forward strand.
TGAGGTCCCTTTCATCCCTACTTTTCCATTATTCTGTAAAATAAAGAAAAGGAGTCTGGGATTTGTAGTTAGTTGATGACTGAAATACCTTAGAAACAGGTAATTTTTATTTCCAAAAGAATTTTGAGTCTTTATATAAGCCCCAAATTAAAGTAACCCTACTCAATATTGTGTCCCCACATTTCTCCTCCCCCCCCCCCTCTGTTTTTGTGCAGGTATCTTTCCCAATATATGCATGTGTTTTCACAGCTATTAGCTTTAGCCTCCTTTCGGAGTTTAACCCACATCGTCAAAAATGCATATGTTTGGGGGAAAAGACAAATTTGTTCTGTTTTAAGATGGAAGATGAAGACTTAGTTTTATATCTTAGTTTGCAAACAAGTGCCATGAGACTGGGCCTATACTAATACAATCATCCTTTGAAAAAATGGATTTTTTCTTTTAAGATTTTTAGAAAAGTAGTGAAAACTTTTAAAACCTATGCTATTTCCCCACTGTCTTGCAACTTATCTAATTATTTACTCCTCCACAGTGAGAATGAGGAGGGTAAAAATTATATCAGTTCTGAATTCTCTGCTCTTACCATTTTAGTAGCATTATATAATGACTTTGCACCAGTTCAAACAACTGTATTATGGGTAAGGCTTTGGTGAATAGGGCATTCTTGAGTTTCCAGCTTGCTTTCAGTGGCTTAATTCACATGACTTTACCGCTCATGAGTATAATCAAAATGCTTACAATCTGCCCCAATGTGAGTAGCTTAAGTGGTTAAATGAAAACAAATGTACGGGATCAAGGTTAGAAAATAAAGTGTATTTCAGTACTTAATAAAATTTCGTCATAGTTTTGCCCAGGAGAAGGACAGTCATCTCCTATATTTGATATCAAAGAAATAAGTATTTCCTCTGTTTAAATTCACATGAGAATTAGTTCCCAAACCGTTCCCAGGAGAGAGGGTTCAGATACCAAAGTGATAATTCATCATTTTACACAGTTACCTGGTTTATTGCCACTAGCCCTGTTGTGTTCCTTTTAAGTAAGAAGCTACTATTATTTGCTGTCACAAAAGTGATATTTCTTTCCCTTTTCTGTCATTTGACAGTAAACTTTGTTAGTTATGAAACCAAATCATTTTGTGTATTATATGAGTCACTTACCATTAGTCTCATTTTTTGTGAAATTGAATTTGCCTATTTCCTCACAGATGGGAATATGAATTTATTGTTTTGGACTCCTGCTGAAAGGGAGAGAGGAATGCTGGTGGCATAACTGGAGGGAATCATTTTACATCTTTTTTCTACTGTATCTTTGTGGGACTATTGAAGGACAGAAGATTTTTAAACTCCAGCAGGACAGGCCACTTCTCCTGCTCCCTCCCCCAGTGAAAGAAATCTTACACTTCTGGCACTTTGACACATCACTGCCTGTTAGAGAACGAGGAGCCACTGTTTACTGCTGGTTCTTGAGTGTTAAACAGCCCTCCACTGCTTTTATTATACCATTAATTGCACTTAATGCAGCTGCATTTCTAGTACGCTTGGCTAAGCTCTGAAAATTAAGTAGAGGGTACTTTGTTATAAAATTTACTGTAATGAGCTCTGGTGGGACAGGGTCTGTTAAGTTTGAAATTACCTCAGGCCATTTCCAAAGGACTTCTTAAAATATTTCACATCTATAAAAGTTTGTAACTAGATAAATAGCCAAAGATACTGTTGGATAGGGAAAAAACACAGCTCCACAGTAGGCACTTGATAAAATATGAATGTATTTAGTACCAAATTGTTATGTTTGTTTTCAACATTTATCATATTAAGTAATTTGTTAAACAGAGTGTTTTTAGACTGACAGCATGCACATTTTAGAGGGTTGGTGGACACTGTGTTTTTTATGCACACACTTTTTACTCTTGGGTCCTTACAACCATACATTCATGAAAATGGAATAAATTTAAGACTCCCCCTGGATTTACATAAATTGGTTCAAGAAGGGGTCACACCACTCAGTACAAAAACATTATAAGAACTGCTGCAACTATTAGCCAATTAGCTTAATGTTACAACTAACAGCCTGTATTGAGTACTGATCTCTGGTACCTGGCTAAATGGATGACTAATACAACATCAATTCCCTCAGAGTTCCTTGTCTATATGACTGCTGTAATGCTTTGCGGCTAATAAAATTTCAGATTGACTAATTTACTGGGTAGCTTTACCAAAACATCCAAGTAATCCTTTATATACTCATTAGAAATGGGTCCAAAATGAATTCTCTTAGGACTCAGTAGAAAAAGTCTCACTGGGATCAGCATCACTGAGCTTTAGATGCATTGGCACAAATCAGGTGGAGAATCTTCTATGGTTTTAGTACAGCAATTTATCTGAATTTTGTAGTTAAAGTTTAAGCATGAGGTAATTAGAGGCCTCCAAGCTTGAAATTCATGCACCTTTTCTTCTTTAATAGACTCCAGACAAGCTTGCCAAGCTAACTATTTGACTGATGTGAGTTGTATATTGCAATCCTGTTCAAAGCCTCCAGACAGAACGTAGGTTAAAATCCTAAAGAAGTTTTTTTTATTTCAAGACTTTGCATGTGTAAACTGGAAAGAAGTTTCTGTGTTACTAAGGGTCAGTTGAAAGCCTATTGTGCCACCTGGAAAAATATGCGCTAGTCAATAATCAGATACACTGCAGCCATTAAGTACTGCACCTGTTGTCCAGATGGGCTAACAATAAACATAACACAGCCTATCATGATTGCAGAATAGAGTGGACAGAAGGCTTCTGGGGATATTTTGGGGCTTTCCTCTATTTATCTGCCTACTGAGTATGTGGGCTGACCTTTATATCACCACTGTTGTGTGGTTGGCAGTATCTGGGTGAATGCTTCTCAGAGTTGAAGTCTTTCACAATTCAACTGGCTCTCCAGAAGTCCTCTGTGAATCTGTACTTCTTTTTGCAGTTTAAACTAGTATGATAGTTCATTGTGTTCTATGCCCACTGAACTAAAGAGCCATTATTACTACATGGACAAAAATTGGGATTGGATCAAGCTGCATCTTTCAGAATACTGAGCCCCTAAACTGTTACACATCTAAGAAATGATTCCAATTTTTAGAATGTAGACAAAGCTGGCTCTTTGTTAGCTTTCATCCAAGCTATTTGTTCATAGATGTGAATTATTTATTAATTCAGATATATTTGCATTGTTGAAAAATTTTTACATACCCAGGTATGTGTAACACTGCAGACTGTTTATGCACTTACAAACAGAGCATATTTTTAATTGAATTAAGTTTACTTATAAACCATTTAGAAATAAATATACTTCAAAATGTCTGTTGATAGTAAAACTTAGTGCTTTGCACATTTCCCTTAGGACAGCATCTGATGGGAGAAAATGCCAATTCTTAGATTTTACATGGATCAGGTAGGCTCCAATCCAGCAGAGGAATTAAGCAAATGCTTAATTTAAAATACATGAGTAATCCCAGTAACTTCAATATTTAACATAACTTCTGCATTGGTTCTTACCAGCTTAGAATTAAGCATGGGCTTAAGTGTTTACTGGCTGAAGGCCATGGGTTACTGGAGACATTACTGAAGATCTGTTTCAGTTGCAGGTTAGGAAGTTATTTATTTGTATGCGTACTTGTTTACTTTCAGAGATGAGTGAATTGGAGAAGAACCTATCTGGGTAAGTCTGCTCCAAATACCCTCTCTACATTTGTCAGGTTCATAAACCTAAGCAGTTTAATTCCAATAAAGCAGGAAGGAAAATATTGCAGCAAATACTAGATTAGTTTAAATATTTCCAAGTGATGCCAGAAGGGCCTGATGCCAGCTTCAGCATTTCCAGTGAGTTGAATGCAATATGATAGGGACTGGGAACGTTGTGAAGGAACTACTGTGAAATGAGCTGGGAGGTAAGGAAACACCCTCTAACAGTAGAGCGAACAGATGGAAAAGTATTTGCTCAGTCACTTGCTTGTGCTTGGTCACTTATTTGTTGTTGCTGGCATGAATATTAAATATGAAACATATCGCTTCTCCAAGTTACTTACAGTACTGTGCCGTGTTCTCTCTTATTGCTTGTACAATTCCAGTACAACCGTCATTCCCTTGTAGGAAATTAATAAGGAGAAAATAAAAGAATTGTTTTGGGGATAAGATGGGATGTCCAGAAGTTAGTGCTGTGCCTTGTCTTTTACTCAGTATCAACCACAGAAGAAAATTGGGACACATAAGAAAAGCACTGCTGCTATTTAGCCATAGCAATGTGGGGAGATGGAAGCGGTTAGTGGTTTGAGCTATTTAATACTCTGGTACCTTTCTGACTTGATTAAACTGTTAAGTTCTTTTCAGTTGCTAAGTTTTATTTTAATTTCTGTTTGATAAGACAAAGGTCTTCTAAAGTTATTGACAAATTTCTCATGTTTAAACTTAGTACCCCTCTACATGTTGCATTTATGCTGCAAGTAACCTGTTAATCCTAGCATAAACAGAAAGGGCGCTACACACGAACCTGATTTAAGGCACCATAAAATGGGGAATGATTCATAAAAATGTTCCACGTATAATGTAGAACATTTTTATGGCTTGTTTGTATGACACCTTAAATTTAACATGTGGCCACTGGCTGATTATCAACTGATTGTTGGCTGACTGGAGTCTGGGCAGGAGGAAGGCTGAAGGGTTTTTCCTGCTAGAGAATTTTAACCCTGGGCTGGGTAGGTTGGAGAGGGAGGGGAGCCATTGGTTTTCCCTGCTGGGACTTTAAATCCCATGCCAAGGAGCACTGACTGGATTGCTCCGTGCGGGAGAACAGAGGCTTGCCTTCTCTGTGGACTTTAAACCCCGCACCGAGTAGCTCTGCCTGTGCAGCCCAGTAGAAGGGAGCAGAGGTTCCCTGAAGGAGAGGAGCAGAGACTTCTCCTCACTGTGGATTTTGAACCCTGCACCAGGCAGCTCTAGCTGCCTGGGTTTGGGACTGCACCAGGGTCTGGATATGACCCCAGTGTGGTCCCTGCCAGGCCAATAGTCAGCTGATTCCTGACCCCAGTACAGTCACTGGACCCAGCTGACACTGGTTCCAAACCATACGTGAGCTGACAATCATCTGATAGTTGGGTACCAGCTTTCAACTTGCTTGAAATCATGCTTGGATCATACCTGGGCTCCCCCAAGTAGGGTGCAGTTGGGATCTGATCCCTGATTCCAGAATCACACATCCTGGCATGTAAATATGACATGGCAGGAGGCACAATTGTTGGGATCAAGGATGAGGTTCTGTTGTACCTTTTAAATCGATGTCTGTAAGTAGTCTAAGTAACGAAAATATACTCAGCTGTGGAGACCAAAAACTATTTTTTGTTGTTCATCAGGAAAAATTTTATGAGCAGATTCAGATGTGGTAGGAAACATGGTGTCTCTGTTAATTATCTGCTGTTCACTGCATTTGAAACATGAACCCTAGGGGGAGAAACTTTGAGTGTGTCTACTATGAGACATGCTCAAACAACATGGTATAATTTCACCTGCATTGCAGTTTTCTGATGTCACAGTGATTTCAGGCTAATTCTCAAAGGTGTAGTTCATGTCCCTCAAAGCGAAAGAGTATTGTTGAAATAAGGCCATCAGCCCAGAAGTCAGGGTATTTCCTGACCCTGTTGGGTTCCCATTGCCAATGACAAAATGGCACAAAATGACATGGGAGTGTAGCTACCTGCTGATAGGTCCTTGAAACTACTTGGCTGTTGTGAAACCCAGCTTATTTTTGAAACACATGGTCAGATACTGGGGAAATTGTGTCTTTTTAGAGTAACACTTAGTATTTTCCTTTTATTCACTGTTAACAAATAAAAAATAAAATGTATAATAAATAGGAAGAATAAGCGAGAATGAAAGAAGTTTATGCTTGCTCCCTTTGCTTTATAATGGGCTTTTCTTCATTGCATTATCTACATTAGCATTAATGCCTCTTAAGATAGGTATGTCTAGACTGCAGTCACGGCTGTTTAGCTAGCCAAAGCATTGGTAGTAGTCTAACTGTAGCAGTATGGAGCTCAGCATGGGCCTAATTTACACTGCTTCTCAGATGGATAGCATCACTTGCACTGAACTGTCTTAGCTAGACTGCTACTGGTATCAAAGCTAGCCATGTAAAAGTTAACACAATTACAAGGCAGCATTGCTATGACTTACTACTATCCAAGCTTAAGTGTAAACAGTTATACTGCAAGGAGCACTCAGATTGCATAGACTGTACAGGTACTCCTCACTTAACGACCTACCTGTTTAACGACCGCGCGGACTTATGACCAGCTCTCTGAGCAGTCAGTATTGTACGAAACGTATTGTGGAAACAGCAGCGCGGCGTCTCAAGCCAAGACACGCAGTATCAAGGGGCGGCTCCTCGCTTATCGACCAATTCGCTTAACGACCTAGTCGCAGGAACGGAACTCAGTCGTTAAGTGAGGAGTGCCTGTATTAGCAACTCAGAGCACCTGTCTCTCCTAATTAACTCCACTGTTGGTAGCACTTAGACTTCAGCACAGGCCCTGTGGTGAATCAATGGATCTTGAAACAAAAACACTGTGACTTGAGCTAGAGATCATAGAAAAATAGGCCTGGAAAGGAACATTACAATGTCATGACATCTAGTCTGCCTGCTGCTCAAGGGCAGGATCATCCCTGACTGAACCATCCCACCCAAGTGTCTGTCTAACATGTACTTGAAAACTGCAAAGGATGGAGAATCCACAGTTTCTCTGGGTAGCCTGTTCCAGTGTCTGATCAGCCTCATAGTCAGAAAGTTCCTCCTAATCTCCAACCTATATCTCTTCTGCTGAAGTTTGAGGCCATTGTCCTAGTCTTGTCTAGTATGGGTGTCAAACTCATCTGAACCTGTGGACTTGCTTCCCAGGCCCCTAATCATTTTTGTTGCTCTGCACTGGACTATTTACAAATTGCCCACATACTTCTTGAAGTGTGGGCCCAAAGCTGTACTCCAGGTGAAGCCTCAGGAGTGCTGAATAGAGCAGAAGAATCACTTCCCTTGATTTGCAAGGGACCTGTTAATTCATCCCAGTGTGCTGTTGGTTTTTTTGCAGCAAGAGTCCACTGTTGGCTTATATTCAGTGTATGGTTTAATGTAATCCCCAGGTCCTTCTCTGCAATACTGCAGCCTCGCCACTCATTCCCCAGTTTGGATTTGCACACGCGATTATTCCATCCCAAGTGCAGGACTTTGTTCTTGTCCTTGTTGAATCTCGCCTGATTCACTGCAGACTATTTTTCCAGTCTCCAGGTCATTGTGGATCCTGTCCATGTCCTCCAGAGTGACTTCAGTTCCACTCAACTTAGTGTCTTCCACAAACTGGTTATGTGTACACTCAGTCCCATCATCCAAATCATTAATGAGGATATTAAACAATACCGGATCCAGGACAGACCTCTGGGAAACCCTATTTGATATCTCCTCCCAACTAGATGCTGAGCCATTGATGACTGCTCTTTGAGTATGATGATTCAACCAATTATGTATCCACATTACGGTGCTTTCCTTAGCTTGTTAATGAAGAGCGTCTTTGGAGACAGTGTCAGAAGTAAGTCAATGTATATCATTAGTGCCCACATGGTTGAGCAGCATGATATAGTAGTCAGAAGGACAGATGAGTCTCATAAATCTTTCCATGATATCCTATATGAGGGTTCTAGCAGGTAGCAGACCTCGCAGGCTAACAGGTCAAGATAGCAGATGGATGATGACCACCATGCCCTCCAGGAGGGAGTCGTCAGCCATCATCCACCTGTCATTTCCTCTTGGTAGCCACGGTCTTGATCCTCCCTTTCCAGGGGACGGAGGATCCTTTTCATCCCATACCTGGGCTTCATACCTCTTCTTCAGCTGGTTGGTCACAGGTCCAGAAGAGGAGTGCTGTCTTCCAGCGTATCTGTATCCTCTGTGTCTTCCAATGTCTTCTCTGGCTGTTCCTCTTCCATAATGCTACAGGTCTTTTGTTCATTGAGTTGGTGAAGTTCTCATGCTCAAAGATGCATGTGATCCTATCCACTTCCTCCTGCAGCTTCCTTACCTGATACCTGAGAGAATCCACTTGTAGAAAACTCACACAAGAAGCATTTCCCCACCTGGTCATCTCTGGCAGGAACATTCAGGCCACCATCCTTGCAAAGCCAGACCATAACCTGGGTGAAAGCCTCAGTAGATAGTGGCCGTGTTTGGACACAGCCTGCACAGGTGGAGCTGGCAGCGGCAGGGACTTTGGAACTGCAATGTTTTCCAGTCATCCTTGTGATTCTTCTGATAGCTCCTGCTTCTTCTGCTGCTGCTACATCCTGAAAAAAAATGTCTTCTTCCTCTTTTGCCTACTTGTACTCAGCAAGCTTACAGTGAAGGTAGAGTCGGAAAGAAAATGTCCAAGGGAACTCCAGTAGTGAACTCTGTACTCAAACTCTCATGTTAGCTGGCCTGCTCTCTGGTCCTGTGCCACTCACTCCTGTTACTATGATCTGGTAAGCCTAGGCTTTTGGTTTAGTCAAGCACCATGTCCTTGTATGCACTGCGATCAGCCAGAATCAGTCCACTCCTCCAAACAAGTCTGCAAAATGACTCCCAAACTAAAACTCCCACCAGCAAGCTCAAGTCAGGCAGGCCATCCTACTTAACAGCACTCACAGACCCTCTCACCAGTCTTACAAGCGGGGTCTACATCACTAGCTTTTGTGTCACTGTGATCTCGATCACTCCTGTGTTGCTGTGAGATTTTTGGTGTGTGAACCAGAGTCAACACTTGAGTTATTCTTAAAGCTATTTCTGCTCAGAAGACAGGCCCTTAGGACTCCAAGGAGGATTATTCTGCACTGGTCTGGTCCTCTAGGGAGCAGACCAGGAAAGCCAAGGCTGCAACTGAACTACAACTAGCTTTGAGCATCAAGGACAATAAAAAGTCCTTTTTCAGATATGTGGGGAGCCGGAGGAAAAGCAGGGGCAACATTGGACCCCTACTGAACCAGATGGGGCAACTGACAGCTGACGCCCAGGAAAAAGCCAACCTATTAAATAGGTACTTTGTGTCGGTCTTTCATCAGTCCCATGGGACGCTCATGCCCGCTACGGGACAGGCTAGTCTGGGTGAGGGTGATCCCCTGCCCTCCATTAATGCTGACTTCGTGAAGGAACATCTTGAGAAGCTGGATACCTTCAAGTCAGCCGGCCCTGACAATCTTCACCCCAGGGTACTCAAGGAGCTGGTGAGCATCATAGCCCAGCCTCTAGCACAGATCTTTGAAAACTCTTGGCGCTCTGGTGAAGTGCCCGAAGACTGGAAGAAGGCCCATGTGGTGCCTATCTTCAAGAAAGGGAGGAAAGTGGATCCGGCTAACTATAGGCCCATCAGCCTGACTTCTATCCCAGGGAAGATCTTAGAAAAGTTTATTAAAGAGGCCATCCTTAATGGACTGGCTGATGCCAACATCTTAAGGGATAGCCAGCATGGGTTTGTTGCGGGTAGGTCTTGCTTGACCAATCTCATTTCCTTCTATGACCAGGTAACCTATCACCTGGACAAGGGAGAAGAGATTAATGTCATATATCTTGACTTCAAAAAAGCCTTCGATCTGGTTTCCCATGATCACCTCTTGGAGAAACTGGCCAATTGTTGCCTTGGGTCCTCCACGATTCACTGGCTGGAAAATTGGCTCTGTGGTAGGACCCAGAGGGTAGTAATTGATGGAAGTCACTCATCATGGTGTTCGGTGACCAGTGGGGTCCCCCAAGGCTCTGTCCTTGGACCTATACTGTTCAACATCTTCATTAATGATGCGGACACTGGAGTCAGAAGCGGACTGGCCAAGTTTGCCGATGACACCAAACTTTGGGGCAAAGCATCCACACCAGAAGACAGGCGGGTGATCCAGGCTGACCTGGACAGGCTCAGCAAGTGGGCGGACGAGAATGTGATGGTGTTCAACGCCGATAAATGCAAGGTTCTCCACCTTGGGAAGAAAAACCCGCAGCATCCTTATAGGCTCGGCAGTGCTATGTTGGCTAGCACTAAGGAAGAAAGAGACTTGGGGGTCATCATTGACCACATGATGAACATGAGCCTGCAGTGCGATGCTGCTGCTAGTAAAGTGACCAAAACGCTGGCTTGCATCCATAGATGCTTCTCAAGCAAATCCCAGGACGTTATTCTCCCCTTGTACTCAGCATTAGTGAGGCTGCAGCTGGAGTACTGCGTCCAGTTTTGGGCTCCACAATTCAAAAAGGATGTGGAGAAGTTTGAGAGAGTCCAGAGAAGAGCCACGCGCATGATCAGAGGTCAGGGAAGCAGACCCTACAATGACAGGCTGAGAGCCCTGGGGCTCTTTAGCCTGGAAAAGTGCAGGATCAGGGGTGATCTGATGGCCACCTATAAGTTTATCAGGGGTGACCACCAGTATCTGGGGGAACGTTTGTTCACCAGAGCGCCCCAAGGGATGACGACTAGGTTGAATGGTCATAAACTACTACAAGACCGCTTCAGGCTGGACATAAGGAAGAATTTCTTTACTGTCCGAGCCCCCAAAGTCTGGAACAGCCTGCCACCGGAGGTGGTTCAAGCGCCTACATTGAACACCTTCAAGAGCAGACTGGATGCTTATCTTGCTGGGATCCTATGACCCCAGCTGACTTCCTGCCCTTTGGGCAGGGGGCTGGACTCGGTGATCTTCCGAGTTCCCTTCCAGCCCTAATGTCTATGAAATCTATGAAGACTTGCCTGTACGGTACAAGGCAACACCTTGCAAAGAGTCCTCAAACTTACTCTGCACACACTAACTCTGTAACCCAGTGACATAGCCACACTGGTATAATGCTGCCTGTGGCCTAACTCATCCTGCTACTCAGCTAATGCAGCATAGTGCTGCATTGTTGACGTTACTGCTTTCTCAATCTAGAGTACCTCACAGAGTTAGTTCTTGGTAACTCTGCCTTAGCTGCAAACAGCACTGAGAATTGCAAACCATGCTCAGTAAGCAGTTTAAATATTACTGCTTAGATTTCCCCTAATCTAGGGTTACCATACGTCTGGGTATTCCCAGACATGTTCTCTCTTTAGATCCTCCAATCTTGGTCCAGGTATTTTTAAAAAATATGATCAAATGTCAGTGATTTTGGTAGCTCAGCTTCAAAGTTTTTCCCGGCACTTCCTGGCTTGCCCTAGCAAGAAGCTGCTCGGAGCTGGGGGCAGGGCAATTGGAGGCAGGGTCCACACACATGTGGTTGGTTGACATGCAGCCAGGCAGGGGTGTGGGAGCAGCCCAGCAGCTGGATACAGGTAAGTCTGTGAGGGGTGGGGCTGTTGTGTGTGTGGTGGGAGGAGTGGGTCCAGGGCTGCAGCAGGGCGGGAGACGTGCCTGCCCCTCCAGAGGGAGAAGCGAGCAGGGGGGCCCTTCAGGGGCAACAGGGAGCTGTGTAGCTGGACTGGCGGCACCGGGGTCAGTGCCTGTGCTTGCAGGGGCAGGGCTGGGGGAGGGGGCTGCGGGTCAAGAGTGAGGGACACTGGCAGGGCGGGGTGTGAGGGGCACTGGGGGGGCAGGGGACTGGGTTGGTGGGGCAGGGCACTGGCAGTGCCAGGGAGTTGTGGGTTGGGAGTGAGGGGCACCAGCAGTGACAGGGGGGCTGTGGGATGGGGGTGAGGGGTACCAGCATAGCCCAGGGGGGCAAGGTACTGTGGTTTTGGAGTGAGGGGCACTGGGAGGGCCAGTGGTCTGTGGGTTGCGGGTGAGGGGCAACATAATGGGCAGGGGCAGGGCATCACCATATCATTGCCCCCTCCTCCAGAGTCATATATCTCCCTGCCCTCTGTGCAATAGGTTTCCTCTTTTTTGGAACTGGAAATATGGTAAGCCTACCTAATCCTTCTCCTCCGTTTTCATTCTGTGAAATTAGTTTGTTTTGCCTTTGGGAGAGAGGTGATTTGGTTTGCAGTCTGTAATTCTTAACACCCACTTCTTTGTTTTGACCTCTAAAATAACTATCCTCTGCTTCAACTTATCAAACACAACATATAAATATCTTCTTTTTCTTTGTGGACCCAGAGTGCCCTGTAATCTATCGCAACAGAGATTTTCCTGCTTCTCCCAAACTTGAAGCGTCCACTACTCTCTTTACCCCCACTCACGAAAAGTAGAATGTCAGTATGTTCATACAGTAGTCTGAAAGATTGCCTTTCCTTTCACTTCAGTGCAGGGATCCTGCATTTGTAAAAGTTGAAATTCATTGCAAACATACTCTCTGAATTTTTACCCTGGCAATAGATTGTGGAGAGAAGGGGAGCATACATTGGAAATAGAACTGTAAGGCGGACTCTGGCTGTGTCTACATGACATTAGACATCATTACTGCACAGTCATTTAGTACTTGTATAAGCAAGGTTGAAATGACTGTGCAGTAACCAGAGTTACTGTGTGGTAGCATCACCAAATGGCTTTTTTGTGATGCTGACTCTACAGTAGCCCAAGACTACCGCGCAGTAGTATCACACGCTTTCTACCACACAGTGCTACTGTGCAGTAGTCGTGGGCTACTGCATGGTCAGCCCCTCTGTAGACGTGACCTCGAGTGGGTTTATCAGTATATCTTGCTGCACTTCTGATTTGTCTGTATATACCATGGGTTACATACAGGCTTTCCATTTCTACTGGGAGAATTACCATTCTCCTGGTAGAAATGAGAAGTGTACAAGAATTCACTGAATTTCTCTTGGGGGAAACATGCCCCTCCTGGAGTCTCAACCTAGAAGATCTCCCTTGTGAGACGGTTCCTTTGTGAGCTCCCTTTTGAGCTGTCCCAACTCTTCCCCAAACCAGGGACTGCCCAGTTCGGGGAATGGGATGGGACCTTGGCCCCGCTGCTCCCCTCCCCTCCTAGACCAGTGTAGGAAGGGAGGGGACCAGCAGCCACTGCTCCCTGCCTCTTCCCCAGACTAGTGAGGGAGCTTTGCAAGCACCTGCTGGCTTCCCATTGCTACCCCTGTCATCAAACTGAGCAATAGGGGTAGAGACTGCAAAGCCCAGGAACTTGGAATAGGGTTTGGGGAGGCTGTCCTCAAGCCTGGTTCCTGGCCCCTGCCAGCTTCCTAGTGCTACCCCCACTGTCCATCTGAGTTGAGGGAGGCAGGGGATTGCAAAACTCTAGGGCCAGGTGCTCTATCCCAAGAGTTCCCAGTGTCATGATTCAGGAAGGCTTTACTGTGCTGCTCCCACCTCCCTGCCCCCCTCCCCTCCTGCGGCACTTGCAGTGCTGTATGCAGGTTTTGAAGCACTGTGCTGGGGAGATGTTCCCTCTGTGCAGCAGCTTCAAAACCTATGCCTGCTGCTCCATGGCAGTGGGATTGGGGGAAGGGTTGGCTTTTCCACTACTCCAATTGTCTGGGACCAAGAGGAGGCATGCTGTGCATGCTCTGGGGCTGGATCGCCAGTGTGGGAAATGCAATGAGTGTTCTTCCCAGAATGATTTTCAGCGGAGAAAATTTCTCAAAAATTTTCCCCATTAGAAATGAACTTCTGTTCAAGGACTTTGTCAACTGCAATGCACTTTTTAAACAGTCACCTGAAACCCAACTGAACCTATCATAAACAAAACAACTCATCACTGTTTGGCATGCAGAAAATAATGCTGAGAGCTTTAAATAACACCGGAAAATCAGTATGCTCACAATGAAAGATGACAGAATACAAGCCTCCTCCCACAGGCTTATGAAAAGCAATAATAAAAACACAAACAATTCCAAGCATTATTCATTAGCACTTGTATACACCAACAGGATGTATAAACAGGGTGCATGATGGAAGGGGCAGGGCAGGAAAGTAAAGCAGCCTACAGTGTGTAGTTTAAGCTATTTTTGCTAAACTCTTCTACTGTCATTGTTACTAAAATAACCTCACACATCTCTGAAAAGAAAGACATCACACCCAGAAAGAAAAAAATTGGTGATCTACAGTTGTGGCTTTGTTGATCCAAATTGATTCTTGTTGATGGACCAATGCAGCAAAAAAGAGAAAATATGGCTGAGTTGTAGAAGAAAATGTAGGATAATGGTACTATGGTGAATAGGGCTGTAGGCATATTGATTCAGAGAAATTTTCTCTTACAAAACACTGATTTGCTTATAAAAAGAAAACTTTTTCCTTTGGTGCAAATGTGTAAACATATATAGTTTGGTGAGTATGTAATGAAATATAACCAAAAAATACCTACATGCAGTACTTTGGAGGAATTAATTTTTGCTTTCAGTTTGGAAAAAAACGAAGATTATTGATGTTTCCAGAAAGAGACATTAAAACAAATATTGCAAAACAAATATTTCCTCTAAAGATGAGTTGTCCATCTGTACCTATGGCTGATTCTTTTAGCAGTGAGTCTAAAACAACTTCTCAGATCTTTAAGTACCTGTGCTGAACAAAACCAAAATGTCTAGCTACTGGAAGCTGTCCAATTTAGATATATTTTAAATCTGAAATTTCCATACGTGTTGTTTCACAATAGAAGAGACTTGACATTAAAAATTCAGTATAAGGGGGACCTCAATTTTGGAATTAACAAACAGAAATGAGAATTCCCTCCTGCAGTAGAAAGAATCCTTACATCAAGTTCATTGCTGAGTTTAATGAGTGTAAATACACTGAAGTGAATATTTTTTCACCCACTGCAGCAGTGAATTTGATCCCTAGTTTCTGATTGCCAAACTGTCACCTATTACAGCTGTTCTGAGTATCTTCCAATCAGCAAACTTTTCCCCCTAGAAGTTAACTTTGCAGAGATGAAAGAAATTGGCTTCCCCTTGTACTGCTCTTTTCAAAGATCCTGAAGCTATTAAAAAGGAGATTGTCACTCACTTCCTGGATTCAGCATTCTTGGGGAGAAAAACTATTTTAACTTTCTAATTCTGCTTTATTTTCAAACTCATTCATCTTAAATTATATTTTTTTGTTTTCCTTGGGCAAAGAATTAAACATATCACTATCTCTTGCACAGAAGATTTAGATTTTAACTATATTTCCTATAGCTTCTTGTAATCTTGGAGAAAATGATTCTGTTTCTTAGCAACTGAAGAAATCTCTTAAGAAGTGTCTAAACTTTTGTGCATTAACAACCCAGGCCAAAGCAAAGGAGATTCTTTTAACTGATTTCAGTGTGCCTTGGATCTGCCCCCAATTTAGTTATATGTGGCATAGCAGTATTTTCAAGACTAAGTGATTCTGTTTCCCACTGCAGGGGCTCTCAATGGTGTGGTGGCAACGTTCTTTGAAGACCACATCTTTCACAGCAGTTCTTTGAGGGTTGGGGATGGTCGAAGTGTGTCATTAAGCTGTTGTTTCTGTTGTTTTCTGTTGTTAAGATTGTTTCTGAATATTTTTCAGTTGTTGACAGTTTTCTCTCTCTATTCTAGTTCTGTTCAGGTTTTCTTCCTGGAAAAAAAATAAAAAAACAGCTCCACAGATCTTACAGAATTGGAGTTCTATCATACATGGGTTTGATTGTCTCCTTTAGTTTCAGGTGAAAGCTGTATATTCAAATAGGTGCATTTGCTTGCGGACTGTATTATGAATAGATTGAAGTGGCAGCAGGAAGATCAGCAAAAATAATTGACCAATGGCACAGTCAGTTCTTACCAGGATCCTGAGTTAATTAGTTCAGTTTTGGCAACAGATGTACATTCCTTCACTGGCCATGTTGGTTGATTGCACAGTTGTACCGAGTCCCATTTCACTCCCAGACTGTCTGCATCATGGAGAAAATAAAAGGAGCATAAAAGGAGTATAAACAAACCAGCTAGCTAGGTGCTTTACTAAGGTAACCAAGACTGTGATGATTGCAGAGCCTTCAGTTCTGCCTTGCAGTTCTCAGTAATGTTAATAAATAGTTTGAGGATGTTGTTTCAAATGAGTGCCTGTTTATACTGTAAGACAGTGATTCATCCTATTTAGTTACTGTGCTGCATGTTTACAATATGGCTGGTTTTGAATTCTGGTACTGAAAGCCATTCCTATGTTCAGTGACAACAGTGCAGTGTATTTCTAAATCTTCACTATAGACATAAGCTGAAGGGAACTGTCCTTTTTTCTTTCAAATGAGAGTGCCATTCTTGGTTGGAATGGTTCATTTCACTTAGCCCATGGCCATGGTATGCCAGAGAGGGAAAGTGAATATGTAGCAAGTCTAAAAGGAAAAAACCAGCTTCCACTAATATCAGGGGCAATAGCTTGATTTGTGTGTTTTTGTTATACAAATCTGCATAGATTTGTTAAAAGACTGGGCACAGAATATGTCTTTTTTCTGTTTTCTGATGTGGTTGACCACTGTATGCTAACTAATTCAATAATATTAAATTCAATAACATCTAAAAACGTTTAATTTCTAATAGCATGTGTCTGCTACAGGAGGCCATGTATAGTTAAGAAAATGGAGTAGAAAACTAACGTAGTGAAAGGTTGCCCTCTTGTCAAGGTATTTTTGAAATGTTTACATTGCTTTACGGCTGACATATTTTGGCATACAGCATTTTGCAGTGATACTACAGCCCTAGTAGCATACTATATGATACAAAGTCAACAATAAAGTTTAAAAAAAACTTTAGTCTGCATAGATCAAATAGAAGTCTCTATCATACCAGTGATGGCACTATTAAACTGTTGAAATGCATGCTAATTATGCAGTGTTTAATTTCAGAGTAAACTTCTCTATTTTGGTTACAACAACAGAGGCAAGTAATTTTTGGCTGTCAGAAGTGCCTTTTCCAAATACTGGTGATTAAAAATTGAACACTGCCCATCCATTGAAATGACAGGAGTCAGAGGTGCTGGCAGATCGGGGGAAGGAAATGTAGCAGTATCAAGCCTGAGAGAGGACTTATGTAAGAGAGCTGGGTAAGCAGATTGGCTGTGCTGTTGAATTGATAGCAGTCTAGAAAATGTTGCACTAGCCTCTTCATACTGTGATACATTTCTGCCTAATATATGAAAAAGTATTTGTATTGGTGTCAGGAGGGAGCTGTTTGCTCATTGCATTGGCAGAAAGGAAGATTCTGAAATTCCAATGCCAAGCATTAAAATAGACAACAACAAAAAGCCTGGAAGATTTAACAGAAAAATTTCCATTCTTTGACTCTCAGTAATATATATATTATATCTTGCTTCATGTAGATCTAGCGGCTCTTGGTCCCCTTGACATACCAGTGGCATATGAAAGCCCTGTGGATGGATGGAGCGTTAGATTGGAAGTAATAAGGTTGTGCCTGACTTACCTCAGCATTTGTAGCAGATGTTACAAATGTCATAACATGAACCTCTGGGATCAGACTGAAAAAAGCAAGACAACAGATGTAGGCCTCTTAGTTTTACCAGCAAGTATAGTGTGACACTATATAACACCGTTCAGGCTTGATGTTAATATCCTACCCTCCTTTCCAGAACAGAATCAGTGACACTAACAATTTGTGTAGCGCTGAAGTCAGAAAGGGGTGACAGCAGTTTTCTCCCCAAGGGAATTTTAATACTAGTTTGAAAATAAGACAGCAGCACTGTTATTCCAAACATTCAGTATCTTGCAAACATTCAGTATCTTTACTTTAATGAGTAAACTAGAGCCTTCACTCATCCTGGAGGAATCAAGAATTTAAGGAATCGTGATGATTTTAATTTGTTTTTGGTGTCTTGGCTTATTCTCTCTTTTTTGATCAAAATCCATAGTTTTGGATGCTAACTTGAACCTCTAGTCAACTTTCCAAGCTATTTGAGGATCCCTATCTTTGATTCCTCTCCTTTACCTCACGCATCCAGCTTGTATCCAGCTGGATGTATCCTGCCATTTCCTTTTCCATAGCATTTCTAAGAACTGTTTTTTCTTTGTGCCTGTAGCAGCCAAAAAATCTCCAATAGGCCCTTATCTCATCTTGATTATTTCAACTGACTTCTCTGGCACTGTAACAGTTGCATCATCCTTTGTCACATGTTTTCCAATCCTTACTTCTTTTGCTCCTCCAACAACATTCCTTATCTGTCAATTTGTCAGCCTCTCAAAACTGTTTTCCTGCCTCCTCTGCATTGCCCCTTATTTGTAAATCACTCTCCCTGGGCTGAATGACAAAGCCACTTCCTTCTTCTTCAGATCATTTCCCTTTCTTTTTTTTTAAGACTGATGTCTGCAGTGGTGCTTATTTAAGAAAGAAAGAAAACAGCCAATAAGGAATAGGTGTTGTTAATTAGTACTTAACATATCAATTTTAATAGTAGAAAAAAGTGTGAATATATAAAATCATATATATTAGATGGTGTCTCTTTCCCCCATATCTTTTTTTGTATTCCTTGTCCTCTTAGCTGGAAAGCTCCTAGGGAAAAAATAATTGTATGCGTTTGTACAGCATTTAGTGTAATGAGGTCCTGATCCTGGGTGCTATAATATAGTAAATAAACAGTAATAGTAAGCTGGTTACTCTGTTTTGATACCGTCAAAGTGCATTTTGCTCTCCTGTACTGGACTGATGACTAAAGCAAATACTGGGGATGCAGTTTGTTTCACTGGCATTGTAATGTAATGTTTTGTACTAATTGCCCTAATTTTGGTTTTAATTGAAAATGTACTGTGTTCCCTGCCTCCTCAAATAGTATGAAAGTTTTTGTCTCACGTTATCTCAGAGAGGTCATATGTCATGCGTTGAAGTCATTTCTACTGCTTTTATTTCATGGGAGTTTCTAGTGGATTTGCATGGGTTTCGGGGCAGTAAAAATCTTATCAGTTGTTCTTTAGCTTGAATTAGTTTTAGGATTTTCTTGCAGCTGCCTTAGAGCACGTCCCCATTTACTGAGGTGCTAGAGAGTGTTCAGGCCCTCTCAGTTTTTCCCTGTACTTGAGTTTTGAACAGTGGTGACTTTCTCTGCCACATCATTCCCTCAGGTGCTGTCATTCTTGAACTAGAAGCTTAGCCTTCTCCCTGAAGAATTTTATTGTCAAGGAGAGGAGTGGGGGTTCTCCCATGAAGAATTTTAATCACCCTATCTGTAGCCCTTTTGAAGGAGGCACAATAGTTCCTATAGTAACTACTAGACTGTGGGAGAAAGGCCAGTGCTCCCTCCCCCAGCTACAGAAGGAAAACTCTCTTCACTTAGATGACAAGAAATTCTTGCACGGAAAAGCCTTCATCCTTCACAGTTAAAAGAACAATCTTTGAGATATACTCTCTAAAATGTATGCATAAGTACAAATTAAAAGAAACCTGCCTCATGGAATGCATTAAAATCTTGCAGGCACTTGTTTTTAAGGCTTGCATGGCTTTTCATAGAGCTGTTCATTTTTAATTCAAGAAGTTCAAAAAAGTTGAGACAAGCATTTAGGGCCAGATCTTGTTTTTCTCTCGTGCAGCTCTCGCTGGAATAATCAGGGCAGGAGAAGGCCCATGAAATGGATGAAAATTTGTGGTGAGGCAGCCACACATCTAATTTCTTTTCCCCTCCCTAATGACTTTGAATCTTAGCTGCTTTTGAGTGGGTGGGAAAGGCAAACATGTAACTGAGAGGAATGCAGACTTAAGATATGTTGCCACCAGTCCAGTTAACAATGAGTAAAATGATACAGCACTTGCCAAACTTTGACGACAGTTTAACTTGTTGCAAGATGTTGAATTCTGGATTTTATTCTTATGAATAAAAACATTTTTAATTCTTATTGCACTCATGCAGTTTGACAGATGAACTAAAGGTGAATAAGTAATAAAACATAACTGTAGTTTCCATTTTTAAATGATCATTTCTTGACATGCTAACAAATGCATTCTTGACATGTCTTTTGTTATTCTGTTGAACATTTCAGTTTACTTTAACAACAATGGACATATTTTACAAAGATGTTCACATGACTAGAGGATGGACAGCAGTCATCATATATCTTGAATGGTGGAAATTAATCTGTGTTAAAATTATTTAAAATGCCATTTTTCGCATTTTAAGTTGTTTACCAAATATCACATTAGGCATCTTACAGAGTCCTTTTGTGACAAACTAGTTCAAATATTTTATAGCTGTGATAGCTGGTAATGGTGCAGGGCTAGTTATTTTAATAGTTTTACTAAAACATCTGAAAGATTTGACACAAATGTTATACTTTTGCCTGAGATCCCCCTTGTGGACACTCACCAGTTTGCTATTTGTAGACCCAAACCTTTGATCCCATGGCTCCCACCAGCTAGAATTGTTGATGGCATCTAGAATTGTACATCTTGCAACAGGTTAAAGTACTGTCCAGGGCTGGATTAACGGTTAGGCAAAGTAGGTACATGGCCTAGGGCCCTGAGCTGCAGGGGGCCCTGGTCCTTCCCTCTGCTGCCATAGTACAAACACCCATCCTCCTCCCTTCCCTTCCCTTTGCTGGCCTCCCGTGGGCATTAGTGCTGGGATGGGTAGGGGGGTCGCAACCAGCTCAGGGCCCATGAGTTTCTTTGCCTAGGGCCCACTAAATGGTTACTCCAACCCTGGTACTATCACTCAGTTTCTGCATCAGCATCCTTTCCAAGTGACAAGACTGCATTTTATTTACTTCAGAATCCAACCTTTTGGTCCTTCTCTTTTTTAGACTGGGTTGCCAGGTCCCATCACCTGTTTGCAAACCATGTTTTCAGCTAGTCCAACTGGATTTTGACTTTTCCTGTACCTTTATTTTAGGACTGATCATTGGTAGGAAAATGACATGATAGATAACAGCTTGTCAAAAAATATTCCTGTTTGTCCATAGGAAGTGGACAAATAGGAAGTAAAAGGAATAAAAGCAACAAGAGTCACATGTAATCTAATCGAAGCCCTGAGCCTTTCCTTGAAAGTTTGAGGTGACTGGAATAAAGCATAGCCTCAAAGAGCATATCTGTACCATCAAATAACCATACTACGGACTGTTTCAGTGAAACATGGCATGATAACTCCACGTGTACTGCAACCTAAACATAATGGTTCTAGTGACTGTTGTAGCACAGGCCTTTTGCCAATAAGTTCCATACCTCAATGTAATTTTCCTTAGTGAGCTTTTAGCCACTTTCAGACTCTTTGTTCAGACTTACCACCTGAACAGACCTGAGATCCCATCTGGGATCTCCCTCTGCTGGGCAGGACCAGCCAAACTCCTGATGTCAAATTAATGGATATAAACTTCAAAGGATTTATCTTGTTCCTAAAATGATAATTGGGGATGCCTTTCAGCAAGTGCCCTTGTTTCCTGAGATAAGTACAGACATTCAGAAAGCCCAAGCCTGAACTGATTCAATCTTTGCAGGTTACTCTAACCTTCATAGATTGAATTAGCAAGCAAGTGAATAGACATTCACTTTTGATTCCAGAAATGCAGGCACATGCCTGTAGTGACTCAGGCTAGAAGCCATGGGGTACTAGAGCGAGCCCTCCGTTCCCTTCTGCAGTGGCCAGGCTGGAGCTACGTCGAGCTCAGGAGAGAGCATGGCCAGGCCCTGGCAGTCCTAAATATGATGGGGGTGGGATTTAAACCCCTGCCCTGGCCTGCAGGGACCCCAGCTGGGGTGTGCCTGGAGGGGAGAGGGGGAAGCAGCTCTTGCCAGACTTCCATGGGGGGAGAAGGAGCATGGCCAGACTCTGGCCAGAGGCTGGCCCAGCATGGCCCCCTGAGGTGAAAGGGGCAGGGAGGGGATTTATTCCCCCCTATACCCCTCTATACCCCTGGGGGAAGAGGGGAGGGAGGAGAGAATAAACCCCCTCCCTGCTCCCTGCCCACTTCACCTTAAGGCCATGCCAGCCAGCATCTGGCCACACCCCTACCCCTGGAGCAGCCCCTGTCATGGTGTCCTGGGGAGCACAAGCCTCTTCCCAGTGTGGGGGTTGCTGTGCTGCAGGTGGGAGTGGGGTGGGCAGAGCTGCCAGGCAAGTGGTGGTGGTGAGGCTTGGAGGGGTGGCTACAGGGGCTAAGCCAAATTTTGGGGTGGCCATAGCCCCCCAAGGCCTTCCTTAGCACCATCACTGCTTGACCCACACAGGCTGCAGCAGCCCTCCCCCCTCCCCCCCCACCTTCACTGCAGTGGCCCCACCAGGAAGAAAGAGGCTTGCACTTCCTGGGACACCATGACAGGGGCTGCTGCTCCAGGAGCAGGGACGGGTTGCGGCCAGACAACAACCAGCATGGCCCTATGAGGCAAAGGGGATAAGGGTGGGGTTTATTCCCTCCTCCCTCCCCTTTCCCTCTGGGAGACCCCAGTCAGGGTCTGCCTGTCCAGGGGCAAGCGGTGGAGGTGGGGTCCAGGGGCTAGCAGACCCCAGCTGTGGTCCTTCTGTGGGAGAGAGGATGGAGGGGGGGAAAAAACCCTCCCTGCCCCCTTTGTCTCAGGGGGCCATGCCAGCCAGTGTCTGGCCATGCCCCTGCCCCTGCTGTGGCTAGGGAGCAGAGGGGTGGGGCCAGCCCTGTTCTTTGGAGCAGACAGCACAGCCCAACCCAGGGCTGAAAAGCATGCTGGGATGCTGGGGGACTCCAATTTAACTTAAGCCAGGAAGGGGACAGGGACAGAAGTTCTATAAACTGGTTTGACCTCAATCAGTTAAGTCTGATACATTTAACCAGGTTGATCTTGAACTAGTTTGGACCATTCTGAAACTGGTTTATGTGCAGTGAACTTTTTTTCTCTTACAGGTTTAAACCTGATCACTTAAAATGGTTTATGTGTAGCTTCTGGCCCTAGCCCTAGTGATCAAAGATAACTAAGACTGATTTAACCCTTGCTTATCCTTTGGCTTAGGAATGCAATAATTGCCAAACCCACAGAAATATGCTTCCACAATCTTCATAAGTCACCTCATCCTTGTGAAGTTAACAGTGCAACTTGTGTGAGAAGAGTGTCCTCGTGGAACTTTTTGAGCAAAAAGTGTGGGAATTTGAACTGATGGCTGGGCAGGTTTTTCCAGTCTGATGTTCCTAACATCTTATTAACTTGAGTAGATTATATTTTTCATTGAACTATTTCTTCTATTTGAAAAATATGAAAAAACCCTCAAAAGAATAAGAGTCTGGAAACAGCAGTTAGGGCATTTATACACATTTTTTTCCCTGTGACACGCCAGAGAGCTGCTGCTTCAGAGTAGACTCGATTAATGCAGTTGTATAAGTGGCAAAATGCACGTCAGCACACAGAAAATGGTAGTGGTGCACTTTGAAATTAAAGCATCTCTGAGTTGTTTTATTTCAAAAGCGTGCTGCTGCCATTTTCTCAATGCTGACACGCATTTTGCCACTCATACAACTGCAAGCATCGCAGCGCCAGGTGCTTTTCAAAGCACCCAGTGCTGTGGTACTTGCATGTGTAAAAATGCCCTTAAATACTGCGGCTACTTCATACAATATATTCCTTTTTTGCTTGCTGACCTCCTAGAAAAGTTACAACTTTAGCTGTACCTTCTCATTTGCATTTTGAAATTATTGTTTACTTCTGGGTAGCAACTGCAAGCATTGCAGCGCCAGGTGCTTTTCAAAGCACCCAGTGCTGTGGTACTTGCATGTGTAAAAATGCCCTTAAATACTGCGGCTACTTCATACAATATATTCCTTTTTTGCTTGCTGACCTCCTAGAAAAGTTACAACTTTAGCTGTACCTTCTCATTTGCATTTTGAAATTATTGTTTACTTCTGGGTAGCAAAAGAAATAATATACAAGTTTGTCATTAATGCTAGGAACAGAGAATCTTTAAAGAATCATTTAATTTAGTTTCCTCTGTGACTTTTTTGTTCTTCCTTATACATTTTCCAGTCATTCCCGCACCCAGGGAGCGGGGTGCGGCTTCCACTGCAGCACACACCCAGGGAAGGCATGGGGGGTATGTGCCTCTGGATCTGCATGCAGGGTGAGGGCGGGCTGCCGCTGCAGGCTAGTGCTGGGGCTGCTGTAGCCCCCCCAAGGCCCTGTCCCAGCGCTGCTGCCACCTGCCCTGAGCACAGCCCTGGCTTAGCCCCCTTGCCGGGAAGGTCCTGGTGCCATCCCTGCCCCAGCCGACAGCAGCAGCCCGCCTTTGCCCCACATGCAGATCCAGGGCCCTCCCAGGGTGCGTTCAACAGCGGGAGCTGTCCCAGTCCCCCCCATGGCCCCAGACAAGCTGCTCACAGCTCTGTCTCCACCCCGCCCCAGCTGTGCAGCGCCTGCCCCAGCCTCAGCCTCGCTCCTCCCTCACCACTGGGGCCTCGATCTGCCTCCTTCCCCAACACTTCTTGCCTTACAACAGACTTACGAGCCAGACCTGGCTGCTTTCCATGCTGTTGGGCTGTGCTTCTGGCTGGTAGCATGCTGCGCTGCAGCTACGCACACAGGGACATTTATCAGCCACGTTACTGGCCACATCAGCCAAAAAAGGCTGATTGCCAATACTGCCAATTTTCTTTATATCGGTGCCAATCCAATATGGGACCAATGTATCAGTGCACCTCGAGTGTCTGTACCTGGCTCTTCTGTGATTGTGCCTGCCAAGTGAGAACCGATTTATTCTCCCTTAGTTTCCTGAATGCCTATAGGACTAAATTAAAACCTAACCTACAACTAAACTATTTTAGTTTGCACTGCTGTCTGAGCATTCTCTGGATAATAGTGACATTAAAAGTAGTCTCTCTTAATTGAATAAGTAGATGAAGGGAATAAAGCTATAGATTAATGTTAATAAATGACCTGTTCAGCAAAAATAAGTTAGTTTTTATGTCAACTTGGTTACCAGATTGTATTAGAAAGCTGTCATGTTTCTGAAATATACCAATCTGTGTACCAAAATGTTATTTTTCTGATGCAGATGAACAGCATGAAAGCAACTGCTGGAGGCTGGAAAAAGTAAAATATTGAGGCAGTGAAGTCAAAACAGTGAGGAAAGTAACACTGCTTTCCTTGTTGTGGGATTAGCAAGCAGTTATTGTCTCGTTCTTCAAAATGCCAAATATGATAGTGAGAGTAAAAAAAGTACAAGTTTAAGAAGTATGTATTTAACATCTATTCAATTACTAATAATACTGGAGTTGGAGCTTGCCTACCAGTGGTGTAATGGTTTTCTGTTTAACATATTTATGTTGGTTGTAAAATTAGGAACTGTCAGTAGAGCCTCACATCACCTGTGTAAGTGCAAAACACATAAATCAAGAGGAGTTCCAGTACCATAAAAATGACATTGAACTGAATGGCATGAAACTACTACAAGATATTTGCGTATATGGATACCAGGATGCATACATAGACTTTTAGTAGATTTTATTGACAGATATTAAAGCAACGACTACCTGATTCTGTATATACGTTCTAAGTTAACTCACTGATGTTGAAGTATATTAATTTGAATTTTGAAGCTGAAGTGTCTAAAGCCTGAAAGGACAGGTGAATTATTATTTAAAAGGCTTCAAAATAATAGATATTATTTTAAAACTCTGCAAGCAGATCATTTACTCATTTCTGTTTGACCACTTCCATAGACTTTATTCAGGTTGTGTCATTCATCTGCTAAGCAACCATAATATGCAATTAACATTGTAAAATTGGAAGCAATATTCAGTAAGATAGCTACATTAAAAAATGCCAGTGGATTTTAGGGAAGGAATGTACATTCTGAAATAGAAAATTAATCAGAAAATCAACCCTGAGTAGAGATGTCTTCAGGCTGTATGAAAAATATAACAACATCTGCATGGAAGAAAGAAAACCAGTGGTTTTGGTTTTGAGGGCTTGGGGGGGTTTGTTTGCTTGTTTGTTTATAACAATGCTAAGGTAAGGAGTCAGATGAAACAGTATGTAATGGTACTAAATCTGTGGATTCTCCACACTTGGTATTTAATAAATCCTAAATTAAATCACTGTACCAAATGCAGTTCTTACAAATATTATTCATGATAGGAGCTTTGATAATCTTGACAATATTGTATATGGTACTTACTCCCATAATTAAAGCTAAAGTTTTCCCCAGAAACATGGCCACAAGTATCATTCAAGTGAATTACTCAGAATATTTCTGTGGGCTAGGTAAGCTGGAAGGAGATATCAGCTCTCAATATGAGTTTGAGTTTGGAGGATGCAGGGAATCCTGAGTGGAGAGGGATGCTGCAGTAAACCTAGGAAATTTAAGGTGCTATGGATTTTGTCTCCACACTATATACAGCTTGTTCGTCCAATAATATAATTATAGGAAACATGACAAAAACAAGGAAGAGCAAAGAGACTTAGGGACAGAGAAATGGGCATGAGTTTAAGATACAGAAACTACAAATGAAATCATTAGTAAGATCCTAAATTCAGTGGAAAAAAAAAGGTGTTGTGTGATATATCTTCAGATACTGAATGGAACAACAGTGTATAAATTATTGTGACAAAAGTCTAGTGTCTAAATTAATTCAGTGCATAAAATAACAGTGTGAAAAAGTGACATTTTTCTAGCTATTTGTATGTCACTGAACTTCTATAGGAAAGCAGAAAATGACATGGAAAATATTGGGATTGGAGCAGACACTATTTGTAGTTGGTGTAGGCAGTTGCTTGAATCGATTAGCACCAAAACCACCTGTTTGCCCAATATAAGTAGCTTAGAATCTTCTGCAAGGGAATTACATGAAGCTTCACTAAAGAATGGTATTGCAATTTTAAGCCAACAGGATGGTCATTACTAAGCAAATATCTGTACATGCTGACATTATATTAGGCACTTGATACTGTAGAGTAGGGGTGCCCAACTCCTGGCTCCAGGCCAGATCTGGCCTGTAGAACCATGCCATCCTGCCCACAGGTCCAGAATTACAGGTCTAAACATTCTGGTGGGGGAGAATGGTGGCAGCAGTTGCCACTGCCACATTTCTGGACCTGTGAGGAGCTCCACAGGCCAGATATCAGGCTAGATTGGAGGTGGCAGGGACCTGATCTGGGCATCCAGCGGCCAGCTGGAGGTAGTGTGGGGCCTGATCCAGTCTACGGACCAACCTGCACCGCTTATTAAGCCAGTGACACTGAAAGGCTGAGCACCACTGCTTTAGAGCACTTAAACATTCTGCTCTAAAATTTGTTTTCTCTAAACAGCTGATAATCAGCATTTTGAGTTATCCTTTCCAATAATGGCTCTAGTCCATTATGTTGATTTAATGGATTCTCTATGTTTGTTGTTACTTATTAAAAACAAATAAATTGAATCAGATTGTATCTCTAAGACGCAGTTTGAAGAAATCACCACCATCACTATGGCTCCCGGGAAACTATAGCAGTAAGGATACTGGCATGTAGGCTAGAGTAGTACCATTACATAATTTTAGAAGATCCAGCATCAATTTCCCCTTCTTTGTTTTGGTGTGAATATAGCTGGTGCAAAGAGGCATAGGAGGGAGAAAAGGCTGTTCAGCCATCCTTTCTGTTCTTCATTTCCCATTGAAGCAGGTACCATCGGAAAGGGAAAAATTGTACATTGCAGTAGGTGATGTCCTCCCCTCTTTGACTATATGAAGACATCTATTACCAGCTTGGTGTTCTGGCCCACAGGGTATTTTTATAAATGCTCCAGGGTGGAAGGGAAGGGGGGTGGGGGGGCAATTTAATTAGTGTTCTTGAGAGCTGCTCTAAATAAAGTACCCACAGCATTTCACGTATTCAGCATCTCGTGCTTCAAAATGGTGGTGGGGGCACTTTAATTAAAGCTCATCACTTTAATTGAAGCTCATTTGATGAGTTTTAGTTAAAGTGCTCCTGCTGCCATTTTGAAGCGTGGGGACACTGAATACACGAGATGCCAAGGATGCTGGAGAATGCTAATTAGCACGCTCCAGCAGACTCAATTAATTAGCACAGGAGCAGGTATTGGACACATTTATAGGTGCCCACAAAGATTAATGAAAGTTTTGTCTTGTAATTTCTTGTTTATTTTTTTACGCCTCATTGCTTTTGAAAATGACACTTCATGTTACTTCCTAATTTTAAGAATAGTTTGGTTTGAATACATGTTACTTACTGGCTGTTCCCTAACTGTGGTATCTGACATCATGTAGTATCTCCTTATGCTTAGAATAGGATATAACTCATGTACTTGAGATACCATGATGGAGTGATTGTTGGCAAATGGTGACTTTTTAGAGGTGGCTGCTCCATTCATTTCAAGTGATAAAGGTAGCATTTTTTTAGATAAACATAAAACATATTTACAATTACAAACTAACTTTTAGTTTTCATCTACACATTTGGATGCACATGAATTGTATATATCATCTCCTTTTGTTTCTTTTTACCAGACCTGCTGCATATTCTCAGTAATTTGAACAAAGAAATGTATAGGGGATTGAGATGTATTTGTATAGCCTGTTCATTTTCATAGTTTTCTGGGCATGTTAACAGCTTTTTAAAAAGAAGTTTTATTTTGAAATTCCTGTCACTGAAAACTATACAGTAATTTTATTTACTTTAGTGCTAGGCAAACTTGAAATTAACACTGTTGGTATTTAAAATACAAGATTATATTTAAATAGTAAATGTCTGGTGTTGTGATTAGAGATTTATTACAGTCAAATGTACAGACATTGCAGCATAATTGTTTTTGGGTTTTTTTTATTCAGTTATAGGTGCCCAGCGCAGGAGAAGTCCTAGTGCCCTTGCAATTGAAGTATTTGAATCACATTTGGGAAGCCACATTTTGCAGGTAAGCAAATTTTTTTTCCATGAAAAAAATTAAGATAACTATAAATAGTAACAAGAGCTAATATTTCTGCCAATTACTTGAATGCTTGCTGTTATCCAAACTTATATTTATGAGATTTTTACATACTCATATTTTTTCTCTTTAGAAAGTACATGATTGGGAGAGTTTTAATAAGAGTGGGTGGGCAAGTATTATTTGTGCTCTAATAATTTAGATGAATCACACTATTTAGTTGTATTGTACTGTGTTGTAGCTGTTTGCTCACATAATTACACTGTGTGTGTATGCATGCACACATGTGCATGTGCACAACACAATTTTGTATCAATAATTTGATTTTTTTCCCCTTGTGCATCCTGTACAGACTTAGATTTTTTTTTCTCCTCTTAGTTTATCCTACCTCCAGTCCCAATTGTCATGAGTGTTACATTGCAAATTACAACAGCCTTCATAGAGAAAAAATAACAGCATGAGTCTTAGCTAAAATGAGATAAGTAATAATTTTATTTTTCCCTAAGAATTTTATGACACTGTACAGTAGTCAGAAAGACTAGATTGAACAGCAATGACCTGATGGAAATATTCACATGAATTATATGTTTTGCTTTGTCAAGGAATGGTGATTCCACAAAATCTTTTGTAGGTTTTAAATAATGAAACATGGAGTAGAAGCAGTTAACAAAGGCAATAGGAACAAAATGGGGTGTGTTTTATAAGTATAGACAGAATTTTACCCCCTCCCCCCCCCCCCAAATAAAGGAAAAATCCCAAACCTATGGCAATAAGAAACCTGCTTTGCATCTGGTCTTTTTTTAGCTACAGTGCTAAGTAACTGCTGCTATTTACTAGTGTAGAGTGCTTCTCAATCCAAGTGTACAGCGTGAAATATTGTCTTTTGATATGCAAGAGAGCCAAATTAGGATATTATAATGAGAAATATTCCACTTAATTTGAAACAATTGAGAGAGATTTCTCTGTACTACCCTGGTTCAGGCTTTCAAAAGAGCTATGGGGATAACATCCAGATTTTTCATACCTTTTCAAAGTTAACTAAATGCAAAATGGAAACAAAGATAATTTTAGGAAAACATAAAATTAACCAGTAGAATGAATTTCCCCAAGGTACAAAAATTATGAATGGAGTGATTTAATTATTTGCATGCCCTTGGCAGAGGTCTAGGTTCAAGTTTTAAATTCTGTAAGCAAATGCTTATAGTTATAGTACCAAGGATGTAAAATCAACACCATTCTGTTTTGCATATTAGACAGGACTGCTGTTATGCTGTCTCATAGATGTAAAAAATGAATAAATAAGCAGCAGTTGTGTGATGTTTCAGTTTATGTAATTTGTCAGCATGTTGCTATGAATATATAAACACATACTGTATATCCTAAAGGTACATTTTTTACAATATGTATTCTTTCAAATATCTAGATAAAACCTCATTGAAATTGATTTGTATATAGTTTTTATCCAGGTCTTATGCATGATCCTATAATATGTGTACAGTTCATTCTGTTGTTATGTGAGGCGTCTGAGACTACCACCCTGAAAACCATTTTGAATCTAAGTTTTTCATTTATTGGATATTTAAGACATTTAATCATTTTCTTATCTATTTAAAGCAGATTTCCTTTTTCTTTAGGCATTTTCCTGTTATTATATGAAAAGCTACAGCATTTTCAGTATGTAAGAGTTATAGAGGTAGAAAAAGCCACTATAGGATCTCTACATGTAGGTGATGAGTTTGTCTTAGAATTACCATCAATACCATATTGAATATCTGTTGAGGTGTAGCCTTTTCAGTGAGGGTAGTGGTCTTACCAGATTGCTCCCATTAATCTTTAGCCCAGTTGATAGTAGGAAGTTCAGTGTTGATGTTTTAGAAGAGAATAGGCTGTTGATGATGGATAAAGGACCAATGAATTAGTAATAGATGTGAGTTAGTCATGGTATGTTAAAACCTCTGTTTAGCAGTATAAGTACAGTCCTCTGTGAAAATGTATATATAGTACAAATGTACATAGTACATGTATATACTACATTCAGTACAGTGCTGAAATATATTACCTGCCAAATATCTACAGAAACTTTATAATGTCACCTTGTTGATGTCATTGGCTAGAAAAAACATCTAGAGAAGTCGGTAATATTAGTAAGATGTCAAACATTCAGCCAGAGCAGTCCACTGGAATTCTGTTCTAACAATTGCTTCTTTGGGGCAGTACATCTAGAAATTATTTTCAAGTCAATATTGTGGTAACTACTACCAGTACTTGAGTGAGAGATCAACATAGATGTAACTTCAAACCTACAAAAACTATTCTAATGGAAGTGCCCATGTTTTTCAGGCTACTGTTTGAGGAAGCCACATATATAGTTAGTTTGTTTAATCCTCCTTCTCATTAATATTTTAAAGTCTTAAGCCTGCAGTAAGTTCAGAAATTAAAGAGGCTCTCTAACCCTCATAATTTATTGTACTTCAAAATTTATTGATAGACATGAGAAACTATAATACAGTCTATGTTTAAAAAAGTGAGCATAGTTTATTTGTAAGTGATGTTATAAAAATAGAAATGGGGCAGCATCTTGTAACATTTTAAATCTTGATTCTACAAGCAAGTGGTCTCAATCAATCATGTCAAAAAATCCAAGCCACAGCCAACTGAAGTATATCACACTGAAGAAACAATTCTCCCAGTAGGTTTACAGCAAAAAGAAAGTATCCACAATAAAATCATGAAAAAAGAGAAATGCCCCCAAATGCTATTATATCAATATCTTCATAATCAGAAAAGAAGTTTTTTAATGTTGTCCACCTGGCTGAAGAAGTAGTGGGATTGCCTTGAACAGAAGAGAAGCTAAGTAATGTGAGAGTGTGCCCATTAATTTTTACCAAGACTTTCCATAGTGGGTATCTCATTATACTCCACATTCTTCTTCTACTTCAGAGTGATGTTGTAATGAGGTAAGGCTGCACTGTAAAATATGTCAAACTTTGCAGCATGTGTGTGTGTATATTAATGTATAAGTTCTGTGAAAAAAGAGCTACTTCTGGTAGCAATTATTGGCAAACTTAACTCAAACCACATTTAAAAGTTAAGAAGACTATGACTATTTATACAAGACCTCTTGATATTTCTTCTAACTTTCCAACTATTAAGGTAAAGAAAAGGGTCAGTTATCCCCATATTTTTCATATAATCAAGAATGATCAGGAAATGTAGAACTAAATATAGAGAAAAGGAAAAGTGAATATATTTGCATATGCAAATTAGCTTAATTGATACTGCTTGCCTCTACAGGGATTTTTCATTACAAACTGGAGTGCTACATTGTTCAGCTCATATTGAGTAATTTAGTAACTAATGAGACCAGTTTGCACTAATTTGCATATGATAAATGAGCTTAATTGCAGTAAATAACTTGGAGGCATAATTACTTAATTTTCCTGTGTTGCATGGCTTTTAAGTTCACATATGAACAACTCAAGATAATTTTGCATATTTAAATTAGTAGCTTTTAAATTTTCTTGAACAAAAAAGAACACACCTTAGGATTTGAACTGTAAAACAATTAGAAGTAAAGTTTACAGTATTTTCAGTTAGATTTTAGAAAAATTCTTAAATCTGTTTTTATTCTTAAAACTGCTTATTAAAATACAAATATTTGGGATTAAACACCCTGGAACAAGTTTTAAATGTAGCAGTAGAACTGAAAGAATCCAATCATAATTGGTACTTTGTATCTACATTAAATGTGATTGGTATTAACTGTGTTCTTTTTCCATAAGAGCAATAACTTTTCATAATTGCAGCCAGTGCTTTGACAGAGCCTGATGGACTCTTGAGAAACTGTAATTCTTTAATAGTGCATTAAATTACCATACGCAATAGCATAGACATTGGTTGCATTAGTTTCCACACACTGTTCTACCAGTGTACCTCTGTCCAATTTTGTATGCGCCATCCCTTTTAATGAGAAGGATATTCATTTTTCTATATGCACCAAGGCCTTGGATTCTGTTTTGCTTTTTTCCCACAGGCCTTAGTCACTGTGTTCCGTGTGATGAATAGTTAGTTGGGCTGGTGATTTCTGTTTATGCTGAGTTGCTTACAAGGAAATTGGTTGAGAACACTGTCCTATTTCCAACTAAAAACTACTTGCCAACTTGTGGTACATTAGAAGACAGAACAAGCTCTAAATCCAAGAGACACAACAATGGAGCACCAGTGATCAGCATTTGATGTACTGAACTCCCCATTTGTGCCACAGAGGGACTTTGTCACTTTCCAGTTAGTATTTCCTCCAGACTTCATGGAGGGTTGTCAAAGGGATTTTCTTAGCTGGACACAGGTCCAGAAGATGTGCATTCTCCTCGTAACAACTTTACAGGTATCTGAAAATAAATCCATTCTATGTTGCGTATCCCCCTGACTGGGAGTTACCTGTTTTCCTCTTCTAAGAGAATTCTCCAGAGCATTTGAAATAAAGGGAGTTCTCAGCATCATGTCTCAGTGGCAGATACATTTTCAAGTACCAAGGCCAGAGGGTTGTTGTCTTATGAGAGCCTCAGTGCAGTAGTCCTTGGCCTCCAATGGATGACAGGGAATCTTCTTATGTTTGTACACTTTGTGACATTTTCTGTGGTTAGGGCAACTCCAACCTCATAATGCACTGTTAGGGAAATTTTTCTACATGTAATGCTTATAGGGGGCTTAATCCTCTTTAACACCATCCTGTAGGATCCCAAATGTCATTAGATGTACTGATTTTACTTCACCTTTTTTGCATTTAAAATAACCAAACCAAATGGTAATCACCTATGGTTGTTACCATGAGTATAAGAAACCCACTGTGTTGTTACCAACATTTTACATAAGTATTGGGTTAAACTTTTCCATGAGACTCTTTTGTATTTTCTAAAAGTTTCCTTTCACTGAAATGCAGAGAAGTGTCCCTGATACCCACTGGTTTGAAGAAACAAACATTGGTTTTGTCTTATTAACAAATGCAATATAGTAATAATGCTATATGGAATAATACTGTTCCTTCGACCTGGTAAATTATTAATTGAGAATGATGTCCCCCACTAATTTAATACTTGCACTTTGCAGATCATTCCTGGATGTCCACAAAAATATAATCACTTAGCTCAGTGGTTTGGAATCTCTTAAAACTCAAGGCATCTCTCCTCTCCATAACTTTTGTGAAGTGAGTGGCACCTCATTTAAAAAATCAGCGTATTTATTACTCTGCTACTGCTTTGGAGAGAAGCCAGACAGTGGGGACAAGGGAGCAGCCAGGCAGGGAAGAGCCTGAATCTGTGCTTATCCCACTTGAGAATCACTGACTTAAGAGAAACCGGGCTTCTGGTTAGGGCACTTTTCTGGGAGATTGGAGATATGGATTTGATTCCTCTCTGCCAGAAGAGGGAAGGGCACCTGGACCTCCCACTTCCTGACCCAGTGATTTTCAACCATGGTGCTGCAATATCTTTTTAAGGGTGCAGCTCAGCATTAGCATTATTAAATGTACAGACACCTATGCATGATTCACAAGACAAACCCTGAGGTTTCAAATAGGAATCCATAGTGTCAAAAAACATTTTCAGACCTGTTGCGGTCTTTCTGAGTTCTTTGCAACAGATTACTTGCTCTGTTGTTTTTCCATAGTCAACAAATGAGTGAAAGCTAGGAGCTGACATTTTCTGAGTCTGACAGCACTGAGAACCACTGTTCTTGGTTCTCAGTGCCCCAACCGTTAGGCTGTTAGAAAAGGCATTTGGTAAAGACGCAATCCTATCAATGCTAGATGTGCTTTTAGAACGCTTACAGGATTGAACCCCTCCAGGGAGATAGGCAGAGGAAATTCCAGTTTGTAGATCCAGTCTATTAAAGTTGGGGTATATACAAACATGCTACCCTCAGGTTTGCCAGCTGTTTAAAATCAATTAGGAAGATACAAAAAGCATTAGACACCTCCCGAGTTAGGTGACAGCTGAGATAAGGGTCTTCAGGATTGCAGTTTTGGACTTGGTCATTTTAATCATGCTTTAGATGTTTAGTCCTTTTTTTTTCATTTTGCATCTGTCTATACGTGCCTGTATCAGTCCTGAAAATGGGGTTTGGGTTCCTATGTCCCTAAAGTACTTTAAAAAAATGTTATCCATAATATGGTTTTTTCTTTCTGATTGGATATTTGAAATGGTTTAAATTTGGAGAAAACCAAAGAAGCAATGAATAACAAAGTTATGAGTTTTGGGGTGAATATTTATTTGTGCTAAATGTATGAAACTGTTGGGATTCCATCAGAAAATATATATTTTTTTTTTTAACTCCCAAAGCAGAGGTTTTTTCTGTGGTAGCAGACTTTTTCTTCAATATCTCTTTATATTTTTGCAGTACTGTTATACTACAATGAAAGTAGGACACTATCATTCAGTTAAAAATTGGAAAGAGTTCACAATATATTTTTACTAAGATGCATACTAATATTTATAAGAATTTGATATATATTTATAATTACCACCTAGAGGTTAATAAGAATAGGACACTATTTATTTGTTCTCTAAACTAAGACAGCATCTTGAAGGTGACAGATTTTTTTAGCAAGCTTGCTGGTAAAGTTTCCAATACATTGTAAATGTATGTGTTCCATTTAATTTTGTACAAAATCTGTGTATGTTTACCATTATGGCAGAAGAAAGAACAGCGAGCAGAGCAGGTGCTCTACATTTTTGAAGTAATGGAAGGTTGCGGATGAAGTTACAAGAGTTGCACACATTAATAATATAGTTTGGAAGCAAAAAAAAATGCTTTTCTGGAGTGCAAACAAACAGTGATACTTAGTCATGGGAACAAAGAGACTGCAGTGAGTTGAAACTGGAGAAATGGGGAATAATTACAATTGTACCAGAAAATAAGAAATTTGTTTTTGGCTCAGCTACAAATATTTGAATGCTATAGAGCTTTGGGGAGTCTTAATCTGATTTCAATCATAGGAAAAGAATTACAAATGTTATCATGTTCATAGGTGAGGCTGGAGCTGTGTGGAGTGGTAGAGGATATCTACTCTCTTCAAAGATTCGCATTAGCACAATGAGCCCTACTTGATGTGAGAACTGGAAGAGACTAAAAACAGATAGAAAGGTGTGGGCATGTTGTAAAGCATTAGAAAAAAGATTAATCTTTTCATTTATGATTTTCAACTACTCTAAGTATTACATAATGAGGTGAACTCTGTACAACACTGGTCAGCATACCAATAGTGACATGAGACTAAAGGTGAGGAAGCAGCAGATGGTATTTCTGAAATATATAGATGATTATGCCAGGCTAGGAAATGATATTAGCTGAAAAGAGTCTATTTTGCAGAGGGAGTTTTGGAGACAAAATAACAGTTACTATTGCTTATGCCAAGGGTGTAGTACATAAGGATGAGGTGATCATTTATTTTATTACAATGCTATATTTTATTATGAGAACAGGTTCTTAGCAAGTTTGTGCGAGGACATAGCATAACATGGAAATGCAAGAGTATGCGAACCTAAGTTTTGTAGTAGTTATAGTAGTTAGGGGTCAGAAGGACCTGAATAGATCATCTAGTCTAAACCCCCCCCCCCCCCCCCCCCGCCAGTGGATGGAGCACATGCTGGGATCACATGACCCCAGACAGGTGTTCATCCAACCTCTTTTTGAATTTACCCAAGGTAGGAGTGAGGACCTCTTCCCTAGGAAGTTGGTTCCAGATCCTAGCTACCCTGACAGTGAAATAGTGCCTCCTAATCTCTAACCTGAACCTAGTCTCTAGCAGCTTCTGGCCATTGTTCCTCATCACCCCAGGTGCTGTTGGGGAGAATAGGGAACTTCCTATTTGCTCCTGATCTCACCTGAGTTTGTAGGCAGCCAGCTTGAATGTATGCTGTGGATTCCTTCTCCCAAGGTGCAGCACCCTGCATTTATCTACATTGAAGCCCATCCTATTACCATCCGCCCACTTCTGTAGTCTGTCTAAGTCTAATTGCAGCCTCTCTCTCCCTTCGAGCGTGCCTACCTTCCCCACATCTTGGTGTCATCAGCAAACTTGGACAACGTGTTTCCACCCCCTCGTCCAAGTCACTGATGAAGATGTTGAACAGTGTAGGCCCCAGGACTGAGCCCTGGGGGACCCCACTGTTCACATCCCTCCAGGTTGAGTATGACCCATCCACCACCACTCTCTGGGTGAGCCCCATCAGCCAATTTTTGACCCATCCAACTGTGTACGCATCAGTGCCACAGTCGCTCAGTTTATTAATGAGAATGGGGTGAGAGACAGTGTCAAAGGCCTTCTTAAAGTCCAGAAAGACTACATCCATGGCAACACCATCATCCAGGGATTTAGTTACCTGGTCATAAAAGGCCATTAGGTTGGTCTGGCAGGACCTGCCTTTGATGAACCCATGTTGATTTCCCCTGGACATGATCTCCCCTGCTGGCCCCTCACAGATGTGCTCCTTAATGATTTTTTCAAGGATTTTCCCCAAGACCGATGTGAGGCTTATGGGCCTATAGTTTTCCGGGTCCTCCTTCCTTCCTTTCTTATAGATGGGGACCACATTAGCTACTTTCCAGTCTCCGGGCACCTGCCCTGTGGACCGTGATCGCTTATACAGCTGGGCCAGGGGCACAGCAATGATCCCCACCAGCTCCCTCAACACCTGTGGGTGGAAGGCATCAGGGCCCGCAGATTTTAAAACATCCAGCCCTTCCAGAAGATCCCTAACTACTTCTGCGCAGACCTGAGGCCTGACAGTGCTATCCTCAAGATTGCCCCTACCTGTGGTGGGAGAGCTGTCCTGTTCCCTGTCTGTCCAAGACGACACAGGAAAATAACTTGTTCAGGATTTCGGCTTTCTCGTCTGGCGTAGCCACAAGATTACCATTTGAGTCTAACAGGGGCCCTACATTACCCAGTGCCCGCTTCTTACTCTCAATGTATTTGAACAAAGACTTTTTGTTGTCCTTAATCCTGGTCACTAGCCTGAGCTCCACCCCTGCCTTGGCCTTTCTAATGGCCCTCCTACACTCATGGGCCAAGGAGGAGTATTCCTCCTTGGTGATAGCCCCTCTCTTCCACTGTGTGTATGCCTCCTCTTTGGCCCTCAGGGACCTTGAGTCCTCCTAATGAAATATTTTGCCAGAGCTTTGGACTTGCAGAAAGAAAAGGTGACCTACCATAATTTTTTTTCCTTATCTAAGTTAATATATTAGTAAAATAAAATAGAAGTTAACGGTTGAGAGATGTTGCAGTTTAAACTAGTGAATGAAGTGGTCTTTAACGTTCTCTTGACAGTTAAAAGGCATATATAATGCAACAAGATGGACTGACAAGGTAGAGTGGGAAGTGGATTGAAGATGATATAAGTCTCCATGGTAGAGTGATTTCCATAAGACACTTATATAATATATTTTGTATATTTTAATTTTGAATTTTAATCTCATCTTTGTCACACATAATTCACTGTTAACAGACTGGTTTCTGTATTTCAATGACATCCAGACCGTTTAGGCATGAAAATAGAGGATACACAGGTTAAGTCTATAGAGGCACATTCAGAAAGGAAGTAGAATGTGAAGAAGGTGTGGCATAAAAAATAAGCAGCTAGAAACCAAAACTAAAAATCTCTCTGCTCCTGTGCGAACCTTTAAAAACAAAAGATGGTCTAGATGGTCTTGAACTGTTTTTCTCAACCTTATTTGGCTCTGGAACCCTTTGGAAAATTCCACCTCCTGGTTTTAACTCTTTTTTAACTATAGAAAAACAATTGGGCAATTATTCTGTGGTAAAGAACTGAGACAGATCATAACAGATTGGAATGTTTTTAATATTATGGACTCCTGTGTGAAAACTCTGAATTTATCTTGTGAAATGTGTTTGCACACCTAACAGTGTTAATTTTGCAGGATACCCTGTGGAACCCTTGAAAGGATTTTAAGGCACCCCAGGGTGCCACAACATTCTGGTTGAGAATCACTGCTTAAGAATACCTGCCAACAAAAAGCAATTTAGACATAATAAATACTTCTAAATCCTGATGGGATAACAAGAGTGAATTGAAACCTGTAATACCTGGATATAAATGTAACAAGAACAACTCATTTGACATAAATGGGAGGTGGTAATACCAGATGGGATTAGTGCAAGATGGTGATTTTAAGGGGGAAGAAAACCCAAACAAGTCTAGGTTCATAAGAAAATAAAATTCATAACTGGGAAGGATGAAGCAAGACCATCTGAATTACAATTATGAAAACAAATCACAAACTATAAGAATAGAAAAATGGTCAGTTAGTACATTATGGGCAACTGGATCAGGGGAGGGACAAAAGTGATTAAAGATGAGAGAAGAATAAGTTACTCAGACAATAATCTTCGGTGGTATTAGCTCTCTAAATACTAACTGCTCAAAACCCATATCAGGACACATTTGAAAAGGAGGGTTGACACTCAAAATGTGTTATAGGTCCCTAACAAAGAAAAGATTCATACCATATTTACCCAGATCCAAAATTTTGAATTTAAGGCACCTCCCCCCCAATAACTAGATTCTAATCATGGAAAACTATAAATTTTTTACAATTTTCCATGGTTGAATCTGGGGGGGAGAGGAGGGATTCTTTTAGGGCCTTGTTACACATTGCACTTTTTGCTGCTTAAATGTTAATCTGTGTTAGAGCCTTGTTAAATTGTAATTCTGGGTGACTCTTGGAGCTCTTAACTTCTAGATTGTCTGCAGATTAACACCTGAAACTAGTTTACAGCACTTGTTCTGTAGGTCAAAGTTATGCCACTCCAGGGCAGGACTATCTCCCATCTGTGCTACTCGGCTCATGTTACACTGAGGTGTAGCCACTCTAGGCTGCATCGAGTGTAAACACCCCACCAACCCCTCTCCTCTGCTGGCTCAGATCAGGCCCACTGCCCCCCTGCTCCTTTCTAGCACCCCAGATCCCCACTTCCTATATTTGTGAGCTGCCTGTGCTGTCTGACCTGGGGAGCAGGCAGGGAAGGGTTAACCTGCTTGCTTAGCCACTGCTGCCCTCTAGGCACGAAGCAGTGACAGGGCAGGCAGGTTAACTCTTCTTTGCCTGCTCCCCTGGGATAGATAGCATGGGCACCTTGGGGCCAGGGGGAGGCAGGAGGCAGAGGGGAGCCCCAAGAGCAGGGGTGAATGGGACAGAGGGAGCCTGGAGCCTAAGGAGGAAATTGTTACCTTTCAGTCCTTTAGGCCTCTGCTGGCCTGATCATTTGACTGCTCCAAACTTGAGCTAGCACTAATACTGATCAACATTTGTGCAGTTCACAGTGTAAATTGTAACAAGGACCTGAGTGCTAGCTCAAATTTGGAGCAGTCTTACCTTAAGTCTAAAAACTTTTTCTGGTTGTCCCCCAGCTGTACAGCTGGGACTTGCCACTAGAGGGGCCTGACTGTGAGCTACAACTATGAGTTGCCACTACAGGGCTGGTGAACCAGGCCAGGCTTCTGCCCCTGCTCTAGGTGTGGGGGTGTGAGAGATGGGTTGGGGGAGTCAGGAAGATAAAACTGGGAGGCAGAGAGTTAATGAGATAGGGGTGGGTAATGAAATGGGAGGTGGAAAGGAAATGGGGGTGGGGGAAGAGTGGTGAAATGAAGTCAGCCAGCCACTGAAAGATAAAATAAAAAGATGTAAAAGAAAAAAAAGAATTTAAAAAGAAATAAAGATGTAAATTCAAGAAGGGCTCATGTTTTGATAAATTGAGTTTTAGGATTGGGGTGTGGGGGTGCTAGTCATGCTTCCTGGGGTGGCTGCGAGGTGGGAGCAGTGAGGGAAAGTGCTTCTGGAGTAATTACTGCCCCTGCACCAGGAGGATAGTCTCAGCTCATGGAGACCCAATCCAGCTCCCTACCTTGTTCCCTCCTAACCCTCCATCTGCCCTGACCCCACTCGTGGACCCGTCCTTGTCCTCCAACCTGGCTAGCTGGAATGTGGTCTGCAGGCTGTTTGCATGGGGTTGCAGTCCTGGGGGTGGGAAGGTCACATCCCCGGAGGTGGAAGGGGGAGTTGGTTTGTTGCCGGAACTGCCCCCTGGGCAGTAGAGGTCAGTAGTTGGGGGAGAAGTCAGTGGATGGGGGAGAGGACACTGTATCCTGGGATCCTGCAGGACTGCAGCTTCCACAGCTCATCAGTGGAGAGTGGCCACACATTTTTGGAACATGGCTAACACAGATCAGAGATAAACATGCCCTGGGGTGATGTAACTTCAAGCTGCCTAAAGTGTGCTTGAAACCAGGGTTTGAATTACACTTTAACTCTTGAGGGGGGTCTTCAAAAAAAATTAAACCGGTTCATTGATTAACAAGTTCACCTAAATGAAGGAGCAATCCAATTGGAGACCATGAAGGTTATGATTTTCAAATCTTGCAGGGGGGCTATCATCTCTTATGGTGGGGGGGCCTCAGCCTGCTTAAAACTATTTTTAAGTGTTAGTGTGTGAACGGCTTAAGAAATCCAGAATCCGCCTAAAATTAATGTGTAATAGGCCCTTAAATTGATTCCCCCACTGCTTCAGTGGGGGAAGCAGTGGCAGGGGGCAAGCAGTAGGGAACCAGCCAGCCTGACTCTTGCCCCTTCCCTCCCCCATGGTCACACTGTTGCCTCCCAAAACTACCTTCCCTGCTGCCTGCCCCCTATTCCATTCTACTGTTATCCTGAGCTGATCCAGGCTCAGGGGAAGCCTCACAGCTGTTGCACAGGAAGCCCAGCTTGGTCAGGAACAGCGGGGATGGCACACCTACTAGCTCCTGTTCTGTGTCTGGTTCCCCTGATCACCCATCCCCTCTTCAGCACTGGCTGGGTGCAGGAGTTGGAAAGAGAAACCTACATGACACTGCTATTGTCCCCTGCTAACACAGATATGGAGGGAGCCTCAGAGCTGCTCGTGCTCTGCACTGAACAGAGCAGTTGAGCTGAGAGCCTGACTCCCAGGAGAAGTCTGGAAGGAGGAACCTGCATGCTGCCACGGCTGGTCCATGGGCAGCTGTGGGACATGAGCAGGTCAGGAGCACCTCAGGGGCTCCCTCCATGCCTGTGTCAGCTGGGAGTCGGGCTGTGGGGATTGGCTGTGCAAGGATCCCGGCTGGACTGGGGACCGCAGCATCATGTAGGTTTCCG
Source organism: Alligator mississippiensis (assembly GCF_030867095.1). Taxonomy (NCBI): domain Eukaryota; kingdom Metazoa; phylum Chordata; order Crocodylia; family Alligatoridae; genus Alligator; species Alligator mississippiensis. The sequence goes on from NC_081825.1 coordinate 255,243,429, forward strand.
TATCAAGCATCTGCTGTTCTCCGGTGAGGGAGACAGGGAGGGGAACTGGGCAGGGAGCAGACTTGGAAGCAGGAACTTGCATGCTATGGATACTTTCCCCACCTGAGCCAGACTCTCTACACAGCCGTTCCCCACAGCTCCCAGCTAGAGTGGTTTGATACTCTATAGCAGGGTTCAGCAACTCCTGGCATGCATGCTAAGCATGGCATGTGAGGTCATTTTGCTCAGCACACCACAGCCAGCCCCAGCTCTGGGTAGCTGCTGCCAGCCATGGAGCCCAGACTGCTCCCAGCAGGTGGCTGGGAGGCTGCAAGATCAGCTGCAAGCAGCCCGGGCTCCATAATTGGCAGCAGCTACAGAGAGCCGGGGCTGGCTGCAGCTGGGAGGCTGCAAATAGCTGTGCCGGGCTCTGGAGCCCAGGCATCAGCTCTGTACCGATGTGTGCACGCACACCTTGGAGTGGGCAGTGGGGGAGGCGCGTGAGGCAATGCAACCCCGGTCTCTCCCCTGCTCCCGACACAAAGCTGATGGCGGGGCTCCGGAGCCCAGCGCAGCTGTTTGTAGTCAGCCTGGGCTCTGGGCAGTTGCAGCAAGCAGCAGACAGGCTGCAAACCGCTGCACTGGGCTCCACAGCTCTGGCATCAGCTCCATGCTGGCAGGGACTGCACATGCACCAGGTCTGGTTTAGAGAGCCAGTCTGGTTTACTTTCCTGAGGGAAAACATTCCTTGATGCCCCACTATGCCCACTGCCTTGGCACCAGGGTGGAGGGACTGTGGTGGGGATGCGCCATTGTGTGCTCTCTGAGCCTCTCTGGGGATAATGGCTTAGATGTCCTGAATGATCCTGCCAGCTTAGAGCCTTAGCTGTGTGGAGCGGGTGGGTGGTTGGGCTGATGGGCAGGCTCTGGGCTGGGGCCTTGGCCAGCCATGCTGCAGCCCAGGGGCTGGCTTCCCGGGGAAGCACAGAGGCTCCAGTGGGCCCAGGGTATTGTTGGGTCTGACTTTGTCCGGTTGCCCAGCAGCCTGGCTCTGTGAGCCCGTGAATCTGGTTTTCTGTGTGCACACGTCTGGTTCTGGATGTGTGTGTGCATGTGTCTGTTCTGGGTGTGTTCTGGTTCTCTGTGTTTGTTCGCATGTGTTTTTGTGTGTGTGTGTGTGTGTATATAAGTCTGGTTCTCTCTCTGCTCTCCTTTCTCTTTCCCTCTCTCTGTCTCTCTCTCTCTCTTATTTCTCTCTTTTTTTCTCTCTCTCTCACTGCAGCATGTGGGCAGGAAAGCAGTGGGGTGGAGGCAACTGCACAACAACAAGGAACCTAAATCTTGTTCCTTCCCAAGGAACACACAACAACAAAGGCAGCATTTATGATTATTAAATATATTAATGTGCAATGTGTCCTGCCATGTACTCCACCCGGCCCCCATTTTGTTTTTCTGGCATGCTGGCACTCCGGCACTTTCCAAGGTAGACATTGTGGTTTTTTCGGCACTCCGGCCAAAAAACATTGCCTACCCCTGCTCTATAGTAAGATGAGGCCATGGTTTTCTCAGTGTTGAATTGGGGAGGGGACCTCTATCTTGGAATCGAGTAAATGCATTATTTCAGTTTTACAGTATTAGGGCTATGCGAAGCATCAGTTCCTGATTTGATTCAGTGGAGATTTGGCCCAATTCGATAGCCGAATCTCTAAATCAAATCAGAGGACCCCTTAATCTCTCCAAATCAAATCATACCCTCTGAATCGATTCGGAGAGATTTGGAAAGATTTGGAGATTCAGACTCATAGATTCATAGATATTAGGGTCGGAAGGCACCTCAATAGATCATCGAGTCCGACCCCCTGCATAAGCAGGAAAGAGTGCTGGGTCTAGATGACCCCAGCTAGATACTCATCTAACCTCCTTTTGAAGACCCCCAGGGTAGGGGAGAGCACCACCTCCCTTGGGAGCCCGTTCCAGACCCTGGCAGCTCGAACTGTGAAGAAGTTCTTCCTAATGTCCAATCTAAATCTGCTCTCTGCTAGCTTGTGGCCATTGTTTCTTGTAACCCCCGGGGGCGCCTTGGTGAATAAATACTCACCAATTCCCTTCTGTGCCCCCGTGATGAACTTAAAGGCAGCCACAAGGTCGCCTCTCAACCTTCTCTTGCGGAGGCTGAAAAGGTCCAGTTTCTCTAGTCTCTCCTCGTAGGGCTTGGTCTGCAGGCCCTTGACCATACGAGTTGCCCTTCTCTGGACCCTCTCCAGGTTATCCGCATCCTTCTTGAAGTGTGGCGCCCAGAATTGCATGCAGTACTCCAACTGCGGTCTGACCAGCGCCCTATAGAGGGGAAGTATTACCTCCCTGGACCTATTCGTCATGCATCTGCTGATGCACGATAAAGTGCCATTGGCTTTTCTGATGGCTTCGTCACACTGCTGGCTCATGTTCATCTTGGAGTCCACTAGGACTCCAAGATGCCTTTCCACCTCTGTGCCACCCAGCAGGTCATTCCCTAGGCTGTAGGTGTGCTGGACATTTTTCCTCCCTAGGTGCAGCACTTTGCATTTCTCCTTGTTGAACTGCATCCTGTTGTTTTCTGCCCACTTGTGCAACCTATCCAGGTCTGCCTGCAGCTGTTCCCTGCCCTCCGGCGTGTCCACTTCTCCCCATAGCTTTGTGTCATCTGCAGACTTGGACAGAGTACATTTGACTCCCTTGTCCAAGTCACTGATGAAGACATTAAAGAGTATCGGTCCAAGGACCGAGCCCTGCGGGACCCCACTGCCCACACCCTTCCAGGTCGAGACCGACCCATCCACCACGACTCTTTGGGTGCGGCCCTCTAGCCAATTCGCCACCCACCGGACTGTGTAGTCATCCACATCACAGCCTCTTAACTTGTTCACCAGTATGGGGTGGGATACCGTATCGAAGGCTTTCCTGAAGTCTAAGACATAGAGATAGCTTTAATTGTTTTTTCTACATACCTCTAGGTAGCAGGCTGCTCGTGGGTGCTGCAATGCTGGGGTGCATGGAGTGTCCCACAGAAGTATGGGGGGCTCCCCACTGTGCTCAACAGCAGAACCGAAGTGCACCAGAAGTATTTACGGTTCATTTCTGAGTCTGCCAGGGAGCACGCAGGGGGGGCCCCTGCGCCCTCCTGGCTTGGTAAGTTGTGTCTCCTGGGTCTGGGGGGCACCCAGGGTCCCCCTGTGGCTGATCACTGAGCCGGGGAGACACGGGGGGGGTGGGGGGCAGCGCACTCCCTGGCAGACCCGGAAGTGGACCAGAATTACTTTCGGTCCTCTTCCAGGGTCGACACTGAGCATGTGGAGGGCTGCCCCCCCACGCTCCTGTGGAATGCTCCATACACCCTAGTATCTCAGCAATCATGAACCACTCCAGCTACCTCACGGTATGTAGAAAAAACTTTTAAACCTGTGTCTATGTCCGAATCGCTGATTCTCCAAATCAGCATTGAATCTTCAGATTTGGATTCGACTGAATTGAATCAGGGACAGAGATCCAAATCAACAGATTGAATCACTGTCCCTGATTTGGGCCAAATCCAAATCAAATAGGGCCCACTTTGCACACCCTTGTACAGTATGCCTTTGTTGGACTAAGGCAGCTCTGCTATCAGTTTTTTACCTTAGATTTAAGGATATTTTAATTTTTGTAGAGATTAATTGAATATGTGTGCATATGGAACCTGCACTGGCTTGATCACAAGACTCCTCTAATAGTTATGCCGCTAGCTCATTTTTCATAGGGTAACATCTGCCACAAGGAAAAAAGACAAGTGACTGTAGCTGGTGTTAATTTATTATGGAATCATAGAAAGTTAGGGTTGGAAAGGACCTCAGGAGGTCATCTAGTCCAATCCCCTGCTCAAAGCAGAACCATCCCCAACTAAATCATCCCAGCCAAAACTATGTCTAGCTGGGTTTTGAAAACCTCCAAGGGTAGAGCTTCCATCAGCTCCCTGGGTAAACTGTTCCAGTGTTTTACTGCCCTTTTAGAGAGAAGATTCTTCTTAATTTCCAACCTAAACTTCCCTTGTTGCAACTTGAGACTGTTGCTGACTAACCAGGCATAATATGCTACTATTTAGAATTTAAAAGTCACTGTATCTGAGTCAGAAAGCACAGCTGAACCGCTAAGAAAGATCTGAATGCTGCAGGACTTTGTTCCATTGGTGAAGAGAGGCAAGGGCCCTCAAGACTCCCACGTAACATAAGTATTAATAAGTAAATATAATAATCGGTACACATAAAGAAGTCCGTGGATTTAGGTCTATGCTCACTTAACCCTCAGTGGAGTTTATACATGTTTATGATGCTGTTTTGGTTTTACAGCATCTTAAATTGCAATGAAAATTAGCCCAACGTAAAGAGAGCTGGGAACTAAAGGCTAGTAGCTCTAAATAGAAAAAGGTTACATAAGTTGAATGGGCAGCACTGTTTTAAATGGGGACCTCAGATCCATTATCTGCAACAACTGGAACAGGACTTCCTGGGGACGTCCAGACAAGCGTGGATGTTTGTTTCCCCAGGGACAAGTAGCAGCAGCACACCTTGTGCCATTGCTGCTTGTTCCCGGGGAACACCCATGCCATGCACATTGTGGCATGTGGCAGTTTACCTGAGGGGGGGTAGGGGAGACTGGGGCCTGCAACTGTACTGGCCCCAGCAGCCTTACATGGGGTCCTGGGGACCTCCTGGAGCTACTGCAGTGATGGGGAGCCTGGTCAGCAGCCTGTGTGGCTCCGGCTGGCCAGGTTCTGGTTTTGGGTGTCATGTGCTGGCTGCCACAAGCGCCACCCCACTTCTTTTTTACGTGGATTTTTTTGACTCCAGGATTTCTGGGGTCAAAAATCTCTCCTGGGGTGCAAGGTAGCAGCGCAGGGAATGACTGCATGTGCAGTGTGTGGTGCCGCAGATGGGTCGACAGTGTCACATACTGCACATATGTGCTTGTCTAAACGCTGCCCCTGAGTACAGGTGACTTGAAAGATGCTAATACATATTCCAATTTGTCCCAGTCACAGTAAGTACATTAGTTTGCATCCAGAAGGTCAGACCTTTCAATTCAAAGCTATGTCAAAGATGTCATTTTAACAGTAGCTGCTCAAGGGGGTATATATTAAGAAGAGACTGAGGGGGAAAAATATATGTAAAAAAATCAAGTATCAAATTGTTTTGCATTTGAAGCTTGGAGCAACACACTTAAACCTGCATTTTACATGGCAACTATAGTACATGTAGTTTCGTTTAATAAAGAAATATTTGATCTGAGCAGGATACAGCGTACCATAGTGTGTCATTTCATTCCTGAGAAAGTATTTGAAGAAAATGACATATCTCAGCGCTGTTTGTTGACCGTTTTGTTGTCACCTGCTGAGTGTTGTCATTTCCATAGCCAGTGGGCTGTATTGAATCGGACAGAAGGAATAGGTCATTAACAGAAATGGAGGACTTTCTGCAGCCTGGAGAGGTTGAAGGAGGATTTTTTTTTCTAGTTACATCAACAAAACTGTGTTTAATGGAGTCTCCATTCAACTGTGATTTGGGGTTTTAGCCCTATTTTCAGCTGAAGTTAGGTGGTTTGCAAAGTAGAGATAACGTGAGGTAAATGCCTGTGTTCTCCAAAAGCACCTATATCTTTGTTGGAGATTATAAGGACATGAGTGAAGACAATAAACATTTCTTGATTTCTGGGACTCTTTTTTTTCTTTTTCCTAATCATATTCATACAAAAAGAAATACAAGGTTGTCAGCTTTATGTAAAGAAAGCAACTTATAAATGTGTTATGTATAACATGTATATTGAAGTATAAATAATAATATTTGTTCCACTTTTGTAAAACCACTGAAAACACAGATTAAAAAATGACTGTGTTGTTCATTTCAGACATGGTTGAAAAACCCTAGAAATAATCTTTAGGCAGCCTTTAATGCATCTAGCACATTATTCTTTTTTCAGCTGTCTTCTCTGGCAGTAAATAGTGTGTTAGGGTTATACAAACATCACTCTTGGTTTTTATTATGTTTCCTGTTTTGGTATTTGTAAGGGGTACAGTATGTTTGTTTCTTGGAACGTCACTAAGGTATGCATGTATGGTGGAAATATGGCTGGATTAATGGGCTCTAGGACTCTAGCCACACAACAGCTCAAGAATCCCGTGAGTTCATGCTCATTTCCCTATCCCTGTGTTGTTACTGTCTTCCTCTTGGAATGGCAGCTAATGGCATCTGTATGTTGCTCCATATTCCATAACTTCTTGGCAGCACCCTTCTCTTTCTGCCAAAAGTCCTCTTTTGGGAGAGCAATGAGGACTGCCTAAAGTCCTCAGAAGTAACAGCCCCCGGCAAGCATAAAGTTGCTGAGACCTTTTGGCAGTAGCAGAACTAGGGCAGGAAAATCAAGGCAGCCACCCCAGGCTCCGACTTTGTGGGGAAAGGGAATGCAGAAAAATATCAGCTGTTGCCATAGCTGCACGATCATACCAGCGGCATAGCAGCCTAGTAGTAGTGAGAAGTTGCTGCTGCCCTCAGGTGTCTTGTTGCCCCATCCTGCTTTGTTGCGCTTCTGCTTCTTGGCTCTACAAACTCAAGCTTCACTTAGCTGTTGCACTTTAGTCATGTTTTCAGGCTTCTCTTTGCCTCTTGGATTCTCTACGTTTAAAAAGTCTTTAAAAATGTTTAAAAGAAAACTGAGATTCTGACCTCCCTCCTCATGCTAAAAGCTGATAGGCCAGGCACAGGTCTGTATACCCAACCCGTAATTTATTAAGGATTCAGAAGATTCTTTGTACCTCCAAAGGTGTATGTCCATAGACTGCCTTTGGATATAGTATGTAAAGTCTGCTATCTACTGGGAACCACATTATCTTAATAAGTGTTTAAAATTGGTTATTTCCCATGGATGCAGGTAATACAACTGGGTTATAGATGTTTCTACCTTTTTGGACAGTAGAGTGCACAACATAAAACACATAAAGAGTTTACCGGCAGAGCTAACAAAACTTTCACAAGCACAAGAAAATTTTAAGTGCATCAAAAGTATTGTATCTTCTTTTGGGAACCCTTTAATGAAGTCACATAGGGTGAAAGTGACTGCTGAATTAAACTTATTAATTATGTACATCATTTGGTAATTAATCCTTTGCTTTCTTCCTGCCCACATATCTTTCTCACCATTTCAAGAGATTAGTATTGTTTAAACAGACCCCCATAAATTTATGTAAGAATATATTCCTTTGTAACTGAGTCGATTCAAACTATATCAGTTGCAGAGACTTATTATTCACGTATTTTATTTAGTGATTTTTTTAAATTTATTTCCTTAGTGTCTGTGGTCATCTAAAGGTCTGGTTCCTTTTTTTACCTTAAAGTTTGTCTTGTTTATAATTAGTTATGGTCTCAAGTCTGTATGACTTACCAAACTTTTTTATCACAGATATGATTAATTATTAGGGCTGTGCAAAACAGTAGCGTTCCATTTCAACATTTTGACGAAACAGAGTTCTGTTTCGAATTTTGTTTTGATTCGAAATAACTGTTCTGTTACGTCGAAACAGTTTCAACATTTCGCCCATAGGATATAATGGGGAAGGTCGAAACAGCCTATAACTTTATCATTTCTGGCCAGATTTGGATGACATTTGCAGGAATGGTAGCCCCAAAGTTATAAGCTGTTTCAACCTTCCTATGGACGAAACGACGAAACAGCAGCGAAATGGTGAAACGTTTCAACTTGCCTCATTTTGTTTTGATGCTGTTTTGATGATATCCGTTTTGTTTCAATTTTGCTGTTTCGACCTTGAAGCAAGTCGAAACAAAACTGGTGGCAAAATTTCGCACAGCCCTATTAATTATATCTTGGTAACATGCATTTTAGGAAACAGTCGTCTCTGGTGGACTTGTGTAGATGCCTGTAGTAAAAAGTTCTCAGGCTTTTGATGTGCACTATGTTTGACTATAGAAATCATTATACAGGCTGTTCCTTACTCCCTTTCACCATTATACAGGTTATCTCCCTAGGCATCTTCTGTTGCCTACAACCAACTGGCAACTACAGCAGTTTTTCACATGACAAAGTAATTTTAGGAGAGTATATGTTTAGATCCATTTTAATGCAATTTAGCAGCTGGAAATAAGGAGTTAGCAAATGTGACCAGCCAGTGCTCCTCAGGATACCAGCAAGTGCTGCAGAGACCAAACGTTTGAAAACCAGTGCTTTAATTTTTAATAAAAGCTAAACACAAAATGTTGAGGATGGCCCACGAAGGCTTAGAGATTTCTCCAGCATGATCTCTAAGGAAGTCCTGTAGGTGAAATTTATTCTCAGAGGCAGTACACAATGCTTTGGTATTTAGGAAGTCCAAAGTTTTACAATCAGTGTCGTGGTTTATATAATTGACTGATTATTTATACGAAGTGTGCTGTCACCAGACAATACTGGATCTGCCATCTGCTAACTCTGAGAACAAAAAATTCAGGACCTTATTAAATAATTTAATTGAAATAATGTGCTGCTAAGCTTGGATTCTTCTTTTCTTTCTTTTTTTTCTTAATTTTTTTCCTTTATATATCTGAAGTTGTGGTTATCAAGGGAAGGTTTTTCATTCTTTACAAATTACGCAGCCAAGCAAAAACAAAGATGCAGTATATTTCCTTTGATGAATAAGATCTAGACATTATGTTAAGCTTAAATAATAAGTAGCAAAATGCATGTTAGAAAGTAAAGATCACTTTAGTTTTTCAAGGACACAATACTGTTTTGAGATATGAGGGGAAAAAAACCTAAAGAAACATTTGTTTTAAACATATGGCTCAAAGGCCTGAAAATGAAAGCAGACCTTGCAATCTTGAAACTTATGATATTTCTACCACGTTCCCTTTCTTGCACTCAACCATTTCTTTATAGTTTACAATCTGCACCCTGAAGCAATATGATGTTATCAATTCAACTGCTATCAAATCAGTTCTAGTCTTGCATTGTTTCAACACAAATATGTCCATTAAAGGCCAGACCTTTTTGCAGGGTGTTCAGCAGAAGGAACTTTTCTCTATATGCTCCAACTCTATCTTGCACAGAAGCCTGTTGCTAATAGTAGTCTCTGCACTGGTGAAGAGAGTATGGGGCTTCTTCTTGTTCATACCTCTGCGGAGTACATGCAGACAAAAACATGGCTGCATCCCCATTCTGCATTAGTTTACAGAGTAGATGAAATATACTTGTGGGTTAAATTACAGTGTTCCCATTCTCTTTTCCCAACTAATCCTTGCCCATTAAGCCACTTGAGCACCTTCTGTGACTATGCAGTTCTGTAGTAACCTCCGTACCATTTGTTATTAATTTTTCAAAGGCTCCTGCATGTCCCAAGATGATTATTCCTGACCAGAATACACATTTTGTGAAGGTGGTCAAAGAGGACTGCTGTTGTTGAGTCAAGAACACCCACACATAGGCCTTGTTCTGGAAGTGAGTGTCTTCATGAAGGGACTGTTGCTTTGGAGTTTTGGGATGAGACTGGAAAGCTGCCTTTGACTTCTGTCTGAGAAAACAGTCAATTTATTAAGATTTATTATCACTTTTATCATCAAGTTTTATTTCTGAGTATTCAAGTGATATTTCATTCCTAGGCCAGTGAAGAAGTTCCTTATGTATTTTCTCTAGGCAGTAAAGGAAAAGTAGTCACCATGATAAAACATGGCTTGGCTTGCTTTAGTCTCAAATACGCACCTAGCTAAACATTACAGTTTTATTGGTAGGTTTTTACACAGAAGTCTCTGCCATAAAAAGTAGTTTAATATAGCATGTGTCCTCTTTTAAAGAAATAATGCATACAGAGTTCTTTGTGCTATGTCCAGCTTTTACACCTTGAAATTTCTAGCAGGGTATCTTGCAACAAAAATTGTTTTGGGTTAAAAAGTTATAAGGATGATTTACACCTTTCAGTTTTACAGCTTCAGGATGTCATCACCTCTGCCTAATTCACCAGGAACAGTTGAACTGTTTGAGTTAGATGTGTAGTGGCATGTGAAGCCTTTAAGGGATGCATATTCTGTTCATATAGTACTCCTTAATGGGGGAAACTGCTCACTATCCAAGAAACATGACTGCGGGGCAACAGCAGCCTGACCCACAGCAGACAGACAATCAGGTTTATCAGCAAAGCCAGCAGTAGAGCTGGGGAAAAAAAGCTGACATCTAGATGCCAGTGATACAGGAATCCTATCCAGACTTGGGCATATGGGTACTGCATCTGTCAGTGTTACACCAGTAATTGGCTCCAAACCTTGAGCAGATTCCATATCACCAACAAGCTGCAGTTCAAAGTCATCGTAGTTACTGAATGTATACGCCAGCTCTTCAAATGCCATTCTGTTATAGTTGAAAGGCCATTTTAGGTCAAAAGGAAATCTGTGAAATGGTATGGGGATTGTTCCCATTCATGGTAAGATTGTCATATATGTTGTTTTCTGCATATTCATGCATTAACAATAATAAACTACATAAGTAAGACATTTTAGAATTTAAAACTCCAATGGGGGGAGAGGAGGAGGGAATAATCTAAAACAGAGCTGTTTTTTTTATGTGGAGCTTCCTGCAGGCAGGGCCCTGATTTTTTTGACCTGCTTAGTTTCCTGTAAGACAGGGGAGAAATCGTCCCTTTTATGAGAGTATCCCTTAATTTACAGTGAGTGTCCAGTACTTTCTTTAGAAAGAAAGATCACGTATTTTCTGGCTCCCAATCACCTTGAGCTCAAATTTCTGTAGAGGTCAAAACTTTGTGCTGCAGTGGAAGAGATTACACAGGTCACCAAAGAATAGGCAGTTGTGATAAAAATGATGACTATTTATTTTTTCCCCCCAGTTTCCTTCCTGCCCACCTTGCCAACCCCTAGCAAAGTTCTATGTGGATTGTTATGCCATGCTCTGCTCATAAAAGCAAGATAAGGAGCTGTCCATATCAGTTTGAAATACGAGTCCTCATTAATCCAGGGATGTGGCTAGGAAGTGAACTCATGGCACCAAGAACATGATGGGAAAGCCTAATAGTGTACTATGAAACATAGCACTCTGACTTTCTTTGCTGTATAAAGGTGTGTTTGTGGTAAAGACTTAGCATGGGAAATTAAACCCACCGTCTTTGTCTGTTAGCTTCTTCAATACTAGCTGTATTTTCACTTTAGTCCTCAGTGGGCCATTTACAACGTTTCACATGCACAGGCCTAAGCAAAATTCAGTTTTGGCCTTAGGTAGTCAGAACAACATGGTTAAATTCAGCCCTGATCTTTGCATGAAAGCATTGTTGCACAGAGTTGTACAAGTGAACAGATTAAGTGAAGCTCTAACCAGGGTCAGTGAATGCACATTGCTTTATCAGCTTTCCTTCCCAAACTTTGCTTGTCTGTTTTTTATTTTTCAGGAAGTCTGGTCAGCGTTCTATGACTCTTATCACCTGTTAGTGATTGTCAGTTTGGCGGGGTCTTATAAATGTCTTCCACAAATTGATCTATCATTTTTAATTGGTCATGGAATCTTTTGGTTTAAGTATGAATGACATTGAGAGGATTACTGACTAGCCTCTACTTTGTAACTATTTAAATTTTAATAAATCCTTTAAAATAAGTAACCAATAATTATTAATTCATTTAGTCAGTGCTATAAAAATGTTAGTTGTTTGGAACTAATGTGGTTGTAACATGCTTCCACCTTGGGGATTTCATTCTAGTTTAGTCATTATGTACTTTTATTTTAAAATGCCATTAATAACGACAACAGTAACACTTCTCTTAAAGGCATGATTTTATGAAGCATATTTGTCATTTTAAACCAGGACTAAAACTGAGCGCAGTGTTGTTGTTGTTATAAAGGACATTTTTCAATATAAAACATTCATAAAAATGAGAGGGTAAGAAAAGGCTATTTGCCCATGTCTTACCATTTTAGCTGTCATTCTAATATAGATAAAACATAGGATAAGCTCTGTCTTAGTAGTATATTCCTTTTGATCCAACCTAAACAGATCGCTCACTCTAAGGTGAACCAATACTTTAAAATAAAGTGCTATGAATAAGGAAAAACTGTTTCTTTGAGCTGCTTTTTCCTAACCATTAGTAAAGCTCTTCTTTCTTCTACTTGGTTTTATATATAATACAAAGTTACTTTGAATATGAGCTTTCTAGCTGCTCTGTAATTCTTCTGTAACTTACACATTTAGCTGTGTCACGAGGGCATTTGTCAGCGTAATATTATTTCTTGTATAGCATTTTATCAATGTTAGAACATGGGGAATAAGTGTCCATTATTAGACAAAGGAATACAAAAAAGTTCAGAGAAGAATTCCCTAAGAGATGACAGATTTGCCAGGTGGAGAGGAATGAGAATCTCTTTCAATTTAATTTTTATTATTTTGCTTTAAAGCATGCATTCTGCACAGATTTTTTACTACCTGCAAATTGATTATACTTTGTCATGCAGGAGGAGAGCAGGTAATTTAAACAGATGATACATTGATAAAATGTTTGGGACATCTAGTGGCTAACATGAAGTTTCTGAGAATAACTTAAAAAGAAAAAAAGGCCTTATTTTGTATAATTTAATAGCTGATATTTTGGTACATTCTGATGTCAAATGCTTTTTAAATAGTTAATCTAGAAGGTGCAATTCCATTCTGCCATATGCCAATACAATTTAAGATTATTTTACTGATGGTTTCTTCAAGTTCTCCTGATGATTAGATTCATCCAGCTCATGTAATTCTACAAAAATCTCAGACAAGGAAAGGCCTGAATGTCTACATACACAATGGAAAAGAGCCAAGTGTGAATCATCTTGTTCCGTACTGCGTGGCATAAAAATATTAACATGGAAACAGTTATAAACAACTAAATTGTTGTAGCATCTTCTGCCACTTAATTCAAATAAATTGATAGGAATAGAGAGTCTTGTCAAGCCATCCTAGCTATAAGAAAGATGTCCCATTGCAGTGGTTACTTACGGAACAGTGAAGAGAGTTATACATATATAAATATTTCTTTATGGGACCAGAATCCTCTCATGACCATAACAATGTCTGTGTGATTTTTCTTCCATTTTGCAAAGAACTTGTCTCTCTCAGAACAGTCAGGGAAAACAATAAGCAATAGGCCTGTGCGAAGTGGCTAGTATTTACTTCAGATCCAGAATCAGCTCATTCGGGGGACAGTGATTCGATTTGGTGGTTCGAATCACTGTCCCGAATCGATTTGGCCGAACCTGATTCAGAGATTCGGCCGCTGGCAAATCGGTCGAATCTCCAAATTGGACAGGCCCCATCCTCCGCCCGCTGTCCCAGCCCTGCCCCCACCCCCCAATGGCTGCCCCGCCTAGCTCCCAGCTCTTAAAAAAAAAAAAAAAAAAAGTGCCCCGAATTCACCTGCTTCTGCCAGGCAGGGGAGATGGGGGGTGATCCCCGCTACCCTCCCACTGCCCCGTGCTGCATGGGGGGCTCTGCCAAGAGTGCCCAGAAGCCCTGATGACTGCTGCAGCAGCCAGTGAGTGCTGGGCTTGCTTGTTTGCTTTCTTTCTTTTTTAAGAACGGGGAGCTGGAGCCAGGCGGAACAGCCATGGGGGCAGCTGGGAGAGTGGGTGGGGGATTGAGGGTTGTGGCAGAGCCCCCCAGGCAGAGCAGGGCAGTGGGGTGCAGTGGGGATCACCCCCCCCACCTGACAGCAGCCAATGAGTGGGAGCTTTTTATTCTTAAGAGCTGGGAGCTGGGACCAGGTGGGGCAGCCATGGCGGGGCTCGGAGTGTGGGTGGGGGTTAGGGGCTGCGGGGCTCAGCAGGGGATGGGGCCTGGCGGGGATCCCCCCATGGTCCCCTCCCCCCTCCTACAGCCTCCCCCATCTGCCCCCTACTTACCGGCATGGAGTCTGGGTCCAGCTCCCTGTGGCAGCGCGCAGGGACTGCCCGAATCTCCAAAGCTCCCCAGATCTTTTCTGAAATATTTCAGAAAGCTTCAAATTGATTTGGATCTTTTTATTGGTCTCCTGATTTGATTTGGATTTGGAGATTCAGCCACCGAACCAGGCTGAATCTCCTCCAAATTGAATCAGCACCTGAAGCTTCGCACAGCCCTAATAAGCAATGGGTTCACCTTTGGTGTTGAATTGACCTTATTCTGAAGTAGTATGAGCAAAAATATTAAAACACTGATGTTGTCCACAATAAGCTTCAAAGTGAACCTAGAAGATGTTGTATTATTTATTTTTTTAGTGTTTCTGAAAATACATTAGTACATTTATAGCAACAAAGGTTTTGGGCCCAAATTCATCAGTTGCCTGCATCCCAAATACATCACAGAGTGGCTACTAATTACATTTTTAAATTGAGCTTCATTCAAAAAGATACAAATGGTTGGGTAATGCCTAATATGTGACCAAAAGTATGTAGACATTGCTTCTGCATTTTTCCATAATTTGTCAGCTCTAAGTTGCCTCTGAATATACAATGACCCTCCAATTATTATATTTTATAAATGGAAAATGTAAGATTTGTTACAATTTTTTAGGGATAGAATTTAATTATTGAAGTTTTGCCTTGAATTTATATACCTCCCACTGCTACTGCAGGGAAATATGAGGAATCATGTAGCCCCCTTTCCCTTTGTTTCTCCCCAGCTTCTTCCCTCTGCAACCCCTTACCCTCTATCCTTACTTTCAGATCCTGCTCTCCTTGAGCACATGGAAGTGAAGAGCAAATATGAAAATACTGACTTTGAAATTAATCGTAGCTGTAGTAATTTGCCTATAGTACCCATACACATTAGTTAATCCAAAATTGATGCATGTTGATGTGTGTGCAGTTTGGTGGCTCCCCATGATTTGAAAAAGAGTTGGCATTGAGGGTGACTGCACTTAATGGGAAGCCTTTTGGCTTTGGACTAATATCATGCACAGTTTGTGCTACATATACGTAGGTGCCAATGTGTTGCTCAAAAGTGTGTTTATAGAGGATCTGTGCTAAAACTTATAGCAGTTTCCAAAAAAAAAGTAACATGCATCAATTCTGGATGAATTAAGGAGTACTATATGCAAATTACTACAGCTACATTTTATTTCAAAGTCAGTGTTCTCAAATTTGCTCCTCACTTCCATATGTCTTATTCAGATGGGTTGCACTAACCTATTCTTGTGGTAGGTTCCCATCAGTATGTTTGTCCAGTACTTGTAATTTATAGTCATGCGCAGTGTTGGCTACATTTAATCAACTTCATAGTCAGTTTCCATTACGGGGCACATGCAGCTTTTGGCAGCAGTTTAATGATACATCCATTAAATGTATTTAATGAGATTTCCTTGTATATGAAGATGAGGGGCATTTTTCCCGTGCTGATTGGAGAAAAAAGTAGTCTTTTATTTGAGTAAATATAGTATATAATGAAAGTAACAAGTAATGTAAATCAGTACAGTGAAAGTCTGTTCATTTATGCAAAAGGTTTTCTTTGTTAAAATCAGCTCCAGTATATCAGCATTCCTTTTTCAGAAAACAAAACATCTCAAATTTAAAAAAAAATTGCATCTCTTTCAAAATTTTATCTTGTAAAAAGTTTATGAGCTGGGCATGGTCATAAAACAGGTGTTACCTTCTCGTACTGGAATTTACTACGACAACTCTGTAGAAGTATACTTGTCTACTTTTAATGTTTACTAAGAAGCAAGATACGTTGTCCTCTGCCATGCTGCTACAAATAGAAATAATACAAGCCTCAATCTCCTCTTGCTTTAACTTTAAACTGATGTTCCTCTATTAACTCGTCATATAACTCTGGTTATTCCTGATTTATACCACTAAGAAGAATCATGCCTGACAACTTGATCCTGCTGAAATAATACACATTTTCTCTGCCTAGCTAATCAACTGTAATAAACTAGTTTGTATGAAATTGTGATCTATACCTCAATTCAGCAAATCACTTAAATGTGGGCTAACTTTAAGCATGTGCTTAAATGTTCTGTTGAATAATTGTCTGAAAGCAAAAACAAGTTTTATCCTCAGGGTGTTGTTAGAAGTAGTTTCCAAAACTGAAATAGATATTGAGTGATGTAGAGATTTTATGTGTCCCTGAAACAAAAGATTGGATTTGATCTTGTGTTTGGAGAGGCTTTTGTAAAAGAAGAAAACAGATTTTCATTATAAGTATGAACATTTCCTCTTTAAAATGAAGTACATCTTTAAAGGACAAGATTGCTTCCAACTTTCCTGTCAGTATAACACCCATTAAAATTAGTTTATCTCAGAATAGTTTTCATGTTCTCTATTATTTGGTGCAGACATCTATTACCCTGAATTTAAGAAGTTAGATTTTGTTTCAGTAAAATAAAGTTTTTATATATGCATTTCCATCCGCTGCTTATCTTTTGCTTTGTATTTATTGTTGATCCTGAAAGAAGGCTTCTAGTTCTGTTAGAGACTCATACTTAGCCAATCAGATCCACCTGAGGTAAGATACCATCCACTAATACCAGGGTGATTTAACTTGGAATTAGAATTTTTAAAAATACTTATTTCTGAATTTTGTAAAAATTTTTAGTAACAGAGTAGTAATATAGTTAAAATGTCAGATCACTACTACTTTAAGATGGCTCATCTACTCCTGAGTTTTTTTCAGGAAGTATTTAGCATTTGGATGATTTCATTGACACAGGTTTTGGGGGTGTTTTGTTTGTTTTGTTTTGTTTTAATCTACCTAGAAATGATCTGCCTTGAGCTGTAGACATTGGAGGCATATAGGAAAAGTGTTTGTATTTAAGTCTGGGCATTTTTTTTAACTGAAATTATTAAGCTTGATTACATTTGAATTTCAGGCCCTTTTCATGATCCAATTTAAGCAAAAGACTCAAGCATATGGTTATGCTTTGGGCATTTATATGCAAGCTCTGGGAGTGGAGGGAAGGTGGCACTTTAATTAAAGCGGCTTTCAGAGCCTCTCTAAATAAAGTGTCCAGAGCATCTCATGTATCAGTATCCCCACACTGAAAAATGGCAGCAGGAGTGTTTTAACTAAAGCTTGTTGAGTAGGCTTTAAAGTACCCCTACCGCCATTTTTTGCCACAAGGACGCTAATACACGAGGCGCTGTAGTGCGGTAACTACCATGCTCCAGCAGACTCGATTTTTCACAGTGCGTCGGAGCAGCCTCGCTGCATGTGTACAGGTATCCTTTATGTCAGTTGTTAGTAGTTGCATGTTTAAGAACTTTGCTGCACTTAGAAGGCTTCCTTTCCACAAGCTGAACATGAGAAAACAGACCCAAAATGTTCTGCAAATATGACTTGGGTAGAAGCATTAACAAAACTGTGTTCTTATTAGAAATGTATCTTGTTGCTATAGTAGTATTAAGAAGGGACAAAAAGATGTTTTATTTTCTCATTGAGAACTAACTGTGAGTGGCCACAGGTGCTAGAGGGTCACGCCAAGAGCTCCTTTCTATAGCTTTTTTTAGTAGTTTTCATCCTTCGCTAGGTACTGCTGTATATCTATGGCAGTTTTTGGGACAGATTCTGCTCTTACACATGATTAGTACAATGTCTGTAAGTACTACCACCAGTCAGTTGGGCTAATTTTGGATAAAATTCTGTTTGCTGTAAATTAAGGTAGAATATGACTCCATTTTATGTAAATAGAAGAATTCTTCTATCAATGAAAAATGACTTGTATCCCATGAAAAATGTTCTCAAGCACTATTATCTCACCAGCCACAACACTTTCTAAAACTGATGTTTCATGTAAATTTTGACAGTTTCACCTTTGAGGAAGACAAGTAGCTGGAACTATACTAGTTTCCATTGAAACCATAGAACTCTTGTGTGCCATTGGTTTATTATTGTCTTGGCAGCCTCCTTTTTATTACTGCCTGAAACCAAACTATGATGCATTGATGGATTATTTTAATTCAGACTGTCTATTGTGTAAATGATTGCTTTACTAAAAGAAGGAATGTTGTTAAACAGAACTTAATGGTTTAAAGCTATTCTTTGTAATACATTTTATGTAGTTTTGGATTTAAAATGGCATGTTCTCTTATTGGGAAAGGATATCTGATTTTGCTCAACTTGAAATTCTTATCTTTTGAACTTTAGTATTTATGAGATAATCTTTAGTATAACATCACACAGCAAATGTAAACCTGGAGTCTCTTTTGCTATAGTTTAGATCTACAACATCAGTGGTAAAAAAGAGCAATATGAAACGATAAACAAAGTTGGATCTCAGTAATTCATAGTATCAAACTTATAAATGTAAAGAATTGACAAACACTCCTTGGTGAAATGCATCAACAGTGATCTAGGACTTATTTTTCCATAAAAAACAAGAAAACCCAAACAGCTTACTGTGTATGCAACTTTACTATAATAATTAAGGGTATATTGTCCCTAGCATAGATGCCCACAACTTTTATTTTTATTGCCTTGAGGAATTAATTGGATAGAAACTGATTTTCTGAGCCAGGTTCCTGTACTACATGTCTTCTCCCTATGATAAATATAACTGTGAATAAAGCCAAAAGGTAGGACGCGCTTGCCTCTTGGTGTTTTGGAAGCAAGCATCCGACCTGTTTCCCATGAAGCTAAAAGTATATGCCTCTGCTGGTCACTGAGCTAAGTGACCATTCATTAGTGCAAAGTTGGGAGCCAGTTGCTAACCTCTACCTTGTTCTCCCACTAGAGTAGGAGAAAACCACATTGTGTTAAGTGTAAGATTAGCCACATATAATGAGTGAGTTTACTTGGCGATCAGAAAATTGCCTGATGTGTGAGGAGTGGGCAGTTAATTCTTCTAACCCTTTTCAATTGCTGTCAGTGCCGCAATGAAAACTACTAGGTCTTTTCATCAACATTTCTGTCAGAGGCAGGAGCCTCTTGGAAATAATGTAAGAAACCTTAATGAGGTGCAAACTGATGAGAGCAGGCTGTGCCTGAACAAATTAGTGGCAGTACTTATATCAGGTTAAGCAGTGCCTTAATGTTGAAATCAGTGCGATTTGGCAAATGGCTAGTGCTCTTGCGTCACTGTAAATGGCTGCCCTCCTTCCTGTGGGCATATTAAATAGTTTCTACTGTCTCAGTTACAGCAGGGGTCAGCAACCTATGGCCCGTGGGCTGGATCTGGCCCACAGAGAGGTCCTATCTAGCCTGTGAAGGTTTGATCCGGCAAGAAGTATCAGTTGCATGGAGTTGCACCAAACCATCCATATGTTCCACAGCACTCCTCTCTGCTGTGAAGCCTACATCACATCTGCACTTACCCTTGCTGCAGAGGGAATGGGGATCAGTACTGAGGGTAAGCACAGGCAATTAGTCCTTCTGGAGCTGCAGAAACTTGCAGGCCAGTGGGGGCTGAGTTGCAAAGTGCAGCCCCCACTGACAAAAGGTTGACAACTCCTGAGTTACAGGAGCATGAGTCATATGCTGCTTACAGATCTACTGACAATAATGTATAATCTGATATTGCTCAGTGGAAACATTATGTACTTCCGTTCTGGCTCCTTTGGGATTCTGTTTGTCCAGAAGCAATTCACAAGTAGCTGTAAGTGACATTCAATCTATACATTACCAAGTCTGTCTTTAGGTTCATCATTTCCAAGAGTTTCTGTGAAAGAATAGTCTTCCACTCATATGCAGCCTCCATTGCATAGCTTGTTATCCTTAGTTTGACAAAGCTATACCATTGCCACGCAGGGTTGCTAAAAGCCAAAGAGGGCTCCATTTACTTCACTTCTGACAGCTTCAGTAGTACCTGACCCCTAGGGATGCTGTCTCTTCATTCGTCGCACCTGGACATGGCTTATATGGCACTGGTTAATGACTTAATTTTAGTTGTGAACCATACTCAAATGTCAAGGTTGGTATTACAACACTGTCAGCAGCACTGCCATCATGGATCATAAGAGCTTGTCTTTGGGAGGCCCAGAAAGCTCATTCCCATTACCTTGCTATTCTGAAGCCATAGAAGTAAGAGGGCATGTGATATGTAAACAGTGTGATTTGCATGAAAAAAGACAACAGTGTAAAGCAGACAACTCAGGCTTTGTTCAGAATAAATGCTTTCAGAGAACTGGCATAGTGTTGAGTGAATCTTTTTCTTCTTGTCAGAGTTGCAAAATCTCAGGGTCTTGCTGCCCTCAGCTTTGCTTCTGGACAAGCAGATAGGAACAGTAGTCAAATCCACTTTCTATAACCTTTGACTTCATAGGAGGTTGATTCTTTTTGGTCAAATGAGGGTCTAACCAGAATAGGCCAAGCCACTGTCAATTTATAGTTAGTCATTTGCAGCATCCTCTGTCTTGGCAGATCCTGAAACATATTTTGGAGTTAGAGATGATGTGCTAGTCAGTGCTTGCTAAGCAGAGAGGTGGTTGTTAGCTATGTTAGTCTGAAGTCTGGCCCAAGGTAGAGCAGGGTGGCACCTTTAGAGACTAACTGGTTCAGTGAGATCTAAGCAGGAAAGATTAGTGAGAGTAAATCACATTAGTGCTTCAGGCACTGAATAGTTCGTTTAACCAATTTCAGGTACAGCATTATGCTTATGTCAAGAAAGATCTGAGGAACAGAGTGATAACTGAGAAATATCCTTTCAACCCAGAAAAAACCCTGTTATATGCTAAAGCAACCCTGTCTGGATTGTAAGGGAGGCCATCTCCTCCATTTTCATTGCCACTCTGATGGGCCTTGCATACAACTGTGCCCTTGACATGTGGCTGCGTTTCGGTTCAATAGCTTGGGTTTCTGTGAGGCCCAGGCTGACTGTAGGTCCTTCTTACATGCATCCCAAGAATAGTTTCCTTGACAGTTCATCTCCACAGAGCAATGAGAGGAATCTTAGTGGCATGAAAAGAAAAAGAAAAATTTTCCCACTGCAGAGTAGGAAAAAACTGCATTCTTCATATGCTTCATTCTTTATGTGCTGTTTTTCTTATTCTTTTTTTTTCCTTGAAGGAATCCCCACCATTAATTTGGTCTACTAAGGAAAGAGAGAAAAAAAATTTTTTTTTAATTTTGTTGGGTTCATAGAAGCAGTCATTTCATTAATTGTTAAGGCATTTAGGAATCTATGATAGATACAAGGAGATGCATTCACAATATGGGCCAGCTTCTTAGCTAGTGATGAAGCTATTGTGAATCTGGTCTTTTAAACTGTATAATTTTGTTACCCTGTTATAGACATCAGGATAAGGACACTGTTCCTCACACACTATTTTTCACAACTATATTAGATGTATACTTTTCAATCTCAGTTTACTAAAAAGGTTTATTTACTCATATAACAGACTCAAATCGAGTTAATTTCCAGGACTGCAGTTGAATTATTGCAGATTACACTGTTATAAATGGCAAAAGAAGGGACCCTTGCCTGTGCAGTAATATTGTCAGGGCCCTGCGGCTGTTGGCTCAGTTCATGATGTATTGTACTGCTAGCTTTTCAGCTCTCTCAGGGGATTGCTGGTCCTACTATAAGGTCAGGAGTTAACTACTTGTATTTTACCAGTGTACTGGTATCAATACGGCTCCTATGGAAACCTTACTTGACGTCATTTTTGGATCTTTGCTACTGTAGCCAAGCTTTAGTAAAAGTCAATAAGAACATTAGACTGTTGTCTGTATTATTACTTGCCACTTCCTGCCAGCAATCTACCAATTCATTAGCAGAGAGTTTTGGAAATCTCACTTGATTATTTATGCAGTCAATAGCAAGGCTTGTCTGCATTCATAATTGTTTGATTTTATGGCCCCTTCTTTAAACAAACATTGTCTATGGTAATGTGATGCCCTGATGGATGGGAAAGGTTTTGTCTGTGAATATCATTTAGATAATTAAAAATGACAGATGAAATCGCCTGCTGTCTTGACCTGTACTTTGTTCCCTCAGTGATGCTGAAGAGATGCTGATTGCTGTCAATCAAAACCCATTGGAGGTTTGTAAATTCTGGCTGCTGTGAACTCTGACCCCCAGTGTTGATCTGAAATAGATAATAACCTTGAAATTCTATTAGAATTTAAAAACTGTTTCACCAAAGGGGCATACTATATATTTTTTTCTCTAGAACATGACTACTGAATGTCACTGTTTACCCCACACATTCAGGGTACAAAAGTAAAATAAAAGTGTTTAACAAAACTTAATAGTACAAATCAGAACTACAATTCTCTCTTTTTCAATTGAGTTCTATGCCTACGTTGTCCTGTTTAGAGACACTTGAGTCTTTTCAGTTCCATGCTGTATAATGGTGTTCAAATGTTATTCCGTTTCTGTTCATTGATGCTTATGATGTTATTCTTGGCTCAGTGATTTATTCTGACTGTCTGTCTGTCTCTCTTCCTTTCTGCGTAGTACATTTTCTTCCATGGTTATCCTTCGAGAGGCTTTTTTAAACCTATTCGTTTTCTCAGAGCCATTGGGAAGAACACTAACTAGCATATTTAACTTTTAGAATACCCAGGCATACCTTTATTTTGCAAAGTTTTAAACAAACTAACAGCGCTGGAAACCTGGGTCAAGAGATCAGATGTATGGAGGCAGTTATCAGGAGGATTGTCTATCTTTATTATCTGGAAAGTTCCAGGATACTTACAAGTAGTGTTGTTGTTTTTTGTGAGGAGTTTTTAAAAACACCAATAAAATACATCACTTTTATATTTAGTCATCATTATAATATTATTAATTATAATGAATATGGTACTAGTTTTGCTAACATTTATCAAACTTTTATTCAGTTATTAAAAGTTTTCTGAGATATATCATCAAAGCTTGTTGAAGGAAGCACTGAATACGAATTTTGGGATTTAACACTTTTGATTTTTAGAAGCAGTGACAATAGTTATAGAAACAACCTGGGTTTTTCTGTACCACTTGCTAGTGGGATTGCTGAACAGGACTTTTCCATTTAAGGGACTAAGAAAAACAACTAACTATGGTTTCTAAAAAGGTAATTGGCAAGGATTCTCTCACCCTTCTTAGAATTTAATAAGGAATTTTAACAAGGATGGATATAAAATGGAGGCTATAACAAACTAATTATAATCTAATCCAAATAAACTAATTTCATCAGGGTTTTCAAAGGTGATCTCTATTTTTGCAGGAGCAAAGATCTCACACCCATGCTTTGTGTCCAAATGAAATGGGACTGAGCCTCTTTACCAGAACAGTTCTGTGATCATATTTTTATGGTCACTGTATTTGTCCCTCAGAAATGGATCCTCTGTGAGTGAGGCCAGCAGAAAATCAGGCCATTTGCATTTTCCTACTTTCTTCCCTTTTTAAAAAAATGTTCTGGGTAAAGTCTGTAGCCATAAAAGTAAGGGACTAAAGGTTTTTGAGCCATGCACTTGTGTTTTACATGTTCTTCTGTGTCTCTGGTAAAGTATTTCAGTTCTGACCCTGAACATCTTTCTATGGCAGACCCAGGCCTTTCTGGTACAGAGGATGCCAGTCATGACATATCATGTGACAGATCTGGTACATGGACAAATGGGAATGATAGTGAGGCCACCTTGGTTGGCAGGTGTACATTTCTGAGTTTGTTAGATATGCCATGTTTGCTTAACTACATGTGAGTTTAAACAGTCTTGGTTTGAATAACATCAGTATATTTAATATAAATACTATTTTTGTAATAATATTTTCATGTGCTTTATCCAAATCTTGAATCTTAAGATTTAAAAAATTAAATATAGAGGAGGAAAAAACTCAACTCCTATCCAACACGTACAGTTTTGGAGTAATTTGTATGTAGCTTACTTAAAAAAAAAAATCAGCACTTTTGTGTCCTGATTGTAGACACAATAAAAGTTAAGCTGGGATTTATTATCATACTTCTGCTAGAGATTTCTCACTGCAAATAAGTTTATTTTACCAATTGGATTCTGGCTATAATTTACAATAGCTGCTTGTCTATAAATGTACCCTTGGTTTAAATAAGTGCTGATTTTGTAAGATTTGTAGTAAAGGTGTAGCAGAGTAAATTTATAAAATATTGCAAGTAATTTGCCACTGAATGAATCCCATCCATTTTTGGAAATGGGATTTTATTGCTGCAATGTCATTCCTGATATAGCAGGAAAATGTTGGCTGTTGATTTCGAGGAGATTAAGCTGGTCTAAAATTACTGAATCTGATTTAAAGTGCATAGACTGAGCATCTATGAGTATAAAGTGAGATTTTTTTTTTAATTCAAAAGGACTCCTGAGGTTATTATTTTGCTACAATATGAAAATGAATTGTGACAATAAAGGCCCTGATTACAAGCCTCCCAGGCTGTCCCACTGTGACAATTAGTTCCCAATTGTTAAAACATTTATTTATTAGAACATTAAGGGCTGGTGCTGTCTTGACTTGTAACTGGAAATGGATTATTACTGAGGCTGGTTATGAACACAATGGGCTCACAATAAAGTATTTTATTGGACAAGAATAACCACACATTTCAAGATAATTTAATTGAGTCACCTCTGGTAGACTCTAAGAGAGTTATTAAAAGATATCTGTAACAGGTGGCTCTCTTACAGACTCTAGTACAAATTTGTTCTGCATATTCACAAACTTTGAAAGTAAGCAAAGTGCCTCTGAATAACGGAAAATGGTGCCTCTGAATAACAGAAAATGTGGTTCACTGGTATGTTCTCAGCATTAAAAATGTTATATGCCACCTCCTATGTGGCACCTAGTGCATAAGCCAATGTAAGATGAACTGTACCACAGTATGAAACAGATATGCCCAGTTTAGGGCTGATATCAGTTTAGGACTAAGTTGTTGTGTGCACATGTCTCCCATACCTGCCTAGAAAAAAAGTTACAAGAATTGGTTGAAAAAATTTCAAACAAATGGTTTTCTATCTGAAAATATTCACCGAAGTGGAATTTGTCCATGGAAATGCACCAATATTGACTCAGTGTTTATCAGGGAAGGATTCTCTGTTCCAAAGTAGGATTCCTGGTCAGAAAGAAAAAGAAGTCCAACTGAGACTGCTTCATACACACTGGGAATATGGGAGTCCCAGATTCAAGCCACTGCTTTGTCTGATTGAGATCAAGGAGTTGAATCTGGGTCCCTTCTCTCTCAAGTGAGTGCCTAACTATTCTAAGCTGGATTTCCCACATTCACAGGGGCAGGCACTTGAACCTAAATCCCACATGGGCTCTTTTGCCACCAAGATGTAGAATCAGTTTCTGCCTCTCAATTCTACCTACTAAAGCTGTTTTCTATTATATACTAATTGGGTTAGTCTGACCTCCCACTATCCCTTTGCCACCCCCACCACCCATGAAAGCTTTCAGTTGTGCCCCAGTGAAGAATGCAAAAAAAATCTCTCTCTCAAACTTTTTTACAGAAATGAAAATCTATATCCTGCTCACCTCCAGTTCAAGCACCTTCTCAAAACCATTACACCCTGGTCTTCCATTTGGCCCCACAAAAGCTGGCTGATGCAGTACAGTGTCTGCAGTAAGGCAGAGGTTAAGCACTGAAATAACTCTGGGAACAGTGAGTAAATGTAGTAAGGGATATGGAGGGAAGTATCTTGTTTCCCTTTTAACTTTCTAGAAAGTGTTCAAGCTTAAACCAGTGTTAGATGAAGTGGTTTAAGGAGGAAGTGCTTGCTGTGAGTCAAACTGTGGAGCCACAGGTTCCCCACTTGGTTTGGGCCTGGGCGGCTGTTTCTCTTTACATTGCTAGAACGGCGTGTGTGAGGGAATGAATACCTGTGAGGAAATCCTTCCCTGAGCACCTGTCAGCGCCTTTCTTTCACCAGAAGTACCATGAACAAGGGTAAAAATAAAGCAGCTAATATTTAGTTCCTACAACTGGTCTTAAACCCAAGATGTAAATACAAGCAAACTGCAGAAGAAAACATTTCTGGTGGAAACTATTGTTTGGGGACTAGCTGGCTGTTTGTACCAGCAAAATGAGTGTAAAGAGTCTATACTGCTGTAATTTGCAGTCACAGTTAATTATGCCTGTAATTTTTGTACCTGCAGTCAGTAACAGACAAAATATTGGTCAACAGTTTTAAAAGTAAGGCCGTATAAAATCTTTGTTTCAGTAGAGCTTGCGGTACTAAAGGTAAGCTGGTTAAGAGAAGATTCCTTAATAAGCAGGGTAAAACCTGCCTCATCTAGAAACAGTAGCATAAGTGAGGGAGGCCTGACTGGGGCATCCCAAGCACTGCTTTTGTGGGGGGGACATAAAAAGAGCTACAACTGCCCAGCGTGTGTGTGTCTATCCAGAAAGCATAATGAGAACTATAAGCAAAACAACTTATATAAAAATCATTGTTTTAATTTTTATTTGCTTATATTTTAACTCTTCTTATTTTTTCAAATAGACTAATTTGCACTTATATCCTCAACAGCAAATACCCGTATTTCTAATCGGATCAAAGAAATTTAAGATAATACTTCACACGTGTATATTTTTTATGATTAGTCTCAAGGTATTAGGAGAGAAGTTTTAGCATGTCAGCTCTATACATCTTTGCAAGTTAGCCAATTTAAGTTCATTTTATACTGTATGCATTGCAGAATATATATTTTGAACACCAGAAAAAGTACTGACAAATGGACTACCATGCTATAATTCATTAAGTATAATACCACAAGGAAGTACTTTGGCTGAACATGTGGACAATATTCTACAGCTATATTAACTGCAGGTTTGATTCAGAAATCTCTCTCTCTCTCTCTCTCTCTCTCTCTCTCTCTCTCTCTCTCTCATACACACACTCTCATTGGACACATCTACACCTGCACTTTAATGCACAGTAGACTTTTACTGCACATTAAAGCATCACGTAAAAGTGACATTACGCTAATGCACAGTAAAATAGTCTACTGTGCATTAAGCATCACTTAAAAACCATGCAAATGCGATACTGTGCATTAGAGCAGCCTAATGTGCATTTAGTACTGCACATTGGAGGGACTAAATTTAACGAGCATTAGAAAAGGCACATTAATGCACATGTAGACGTCCTCATTGTAGACGAAAGCTAGGCATATGAAATATTTGGATACACCATTGCATTTCTAAATCTGAGTCAATTATTGTAATAAACTACACTCAACCAAGCAGGTAGATGATTGTTCTTTCCTTAAGCTTGTTCTAGCACTTTACATCTGAAAAGATTTCATGTTTATTCAAACCTAGTCTGCATTCCATTGGTGTGAAGACATGATGCAAGTACTTCAAATGGAGTAACTTCTCCCAAGCAGTTGGAGAATATCCCTGAAAGAAGCAGGGATAAATTTCCACTTGCATAAGATATACAAGCATATGCCTCATCTGTCGGCAGTTTATCCAAGGGTAGCAGTTTGCTTAACATGAATGGGCACTATCTGTTTCCTTATCACTAGTAATGAGGTACAGTAATAGCAGCCTAATGTCTAAGCTACCTCAGGACAAACTGCGCATCTGTCTATTACATCCCCAGTGTAATTTACATTGGTCTACAAAAATAATGTAAACTACACCCAGGTATCTGGTGCTTTGTCTGTGCCCTTAATTTACTAACTACATATTGATTATTCATCTTAAATCTTGTCCTTATAGTGTACATGCTAATGATTATGTATTATATACTTAATGTTGCTTTTTATTTTTCCTACCTAATTTCATGAAGGCAGTGGATAAAGTAAGAACCTGTTCTTCAGGTTCAACCTAAAAATGTGACTGAAACTTCTGGGTAGAGTACAGCATTTCATTGTAGTTTACTCAGAACAAGATCTCTTCTTTATATTGTCAAAGTAGAGGCAAGTTTTAGATATTTATCTTCATACTTGAAATGGTTTTGGAGCCTAATTAAACTACCATTTGGGGTCTATTAAAAATTCTGCTCTATAATGCAAATCCAGGACTGCTCTGTAGCAAAAGACCAGCTGGAGTGCTGCAGCTGCAGAGCATAACTGGCTGTTGTAGGCAGCAAGGATAGAAGGCAGATCTGCTCTCTGCATGAGAGGCAGATTCAGACTTCCCAGCATTTGGGGTGCCTGCTGGTGAAATTCTTGGCAGAGAACTTGTAGGGTCAGCACAGTTAGTACCAGCTCAGTTACAAGTTGGATATATCAGCCAGAGCATACAGTGAGGAAGCCATTATACTTTCTCCAACAGACATTCAGAGGAAGGCAAGGGCAACAGCAAATCATGGCACAAAACATTTCACCTGGAACATGTTTCCCCTGCCCCTGTCCTCCGGGCAGCTATAAATGGGTATTTCACTATGAAGATGGAACAGATGAGAGTGGGGTATGAGAAGGGCTGTTTGGAGGAAGACAGGAAAGCTATATGCATGAAGTCACCCTACTTTTTCTCCCAGTTCCTTGGTCATAAGTGAAGTTGACCAGAAAATAAGAGAAAAGTCTAGAAATTTTCAAATTTTTAAAACCAAAATATTTACATTTTTATGAGGGTATGTTGAAGTGTTCTACAAGATCCAGAAACCTTTCATTAAGAGCTTCATTCAATAAAAAACTCTTGCCTCTCTGCTCAGAAACAGTTCTGAGTGAACATCTTTGATCTGCCCCACTTCTGACTGCCAAATTGGTGCAGAGCCACGCTACTTCCTCTTTCATACTATTCTGGCCACCATCAAGATCAGGGATTCTGCTGATTATTCTGCAGTTGCAGGAAAAAGTGCCTCCCTAACATTCCTACCATAGTGGGGATTGGGGCTATGTATAGGAGCCAAAGCATACTCACTAAGTAAGCAAACATACAAGACAGCAGTAAATGCTGCAGAGTGTGCTTTTGAATGTAAATTTGGAAGCAAGACTGTAGCACTGATATTCTCCTTTTGAAACAAAATATTTTCTGTTGCTTTTGCTTATGGAGCTCACCTTGCAGAAGAGACAGCCTTAATACACAGTTCTTAATCAAAGCTTGGACAGAAATTTAGAACTCATTTTTTCTAAGACCCGATCCAAAGAATTTGTCCTTCAGTTGGCAGTGTAGAAATTTCGTTGTACTGCCAAATTGTCTGCCTAGCTCTTGTGGGATGGAAAGGGAAGAAATATTTATCTTTTACTGGCTTGCCTATATTAAATAGGGCCCTACTTGGACTTCCCTTACTTGAACTGACTGGTATCTTATTCCTCAAATAGTCTACTTGAAGTTATATTTTTTTCTTTAAATTACAAAATGTATCTTGGATCTAGTGGAGTATTTTTATTCTACTTATGGGTAGAACATTTTCCATCACTAGAAAAGAGGCTTACAAATGAAATCAAAGGATCAGTTTAGTTTTCCTTTATACTAGAAATATCAGGATTTAAATGTAACTGGCTCTATTGGTAGTGTTAGTAATTTAACATACTACACTGAGACCGCTTGCAAGGTAGTATAATAAAACTCTTAAAACTTACTTTAAACTTTCTGACACTCATATGATCCTACATTATGCATTGACATAAGTGAAAGTAAGCAAGCCTGCAAGTTACTTTTATATAACCTACATTTTTAAAGAAAAAAAGCCTCCTTATTGAAAGGTACAGTGAGTAAAAGATAAATAAAGCACTGCTTTTTTCTTTAAAAACCATTATTATGGGAGTGTATCAAATGTGTAACTTGATTCAAATATGTATGTATATGTATACATATATGAAATACACAGAAACATAGAGTTGGATAATGAAAACTTCAAAGGGATAGCATTAGGCAGAATTTTGGGATATATTTAATGTACCTTATTTTTAACTTTCTTTGTATACAACGGAGAAAGAATAAGCATTCTTTTTTCTGAAATACTGTTTGAGTTATTAGTGTAAGACAGGTGTAAAGATATGGCCTGTGGAGCCCTGTCATGTGGCACTCAGCGCTGCCCCCAGGTCTGAGTTAACACGCACTCTCCTGGCCCGGCCCCACGTGCAGGGCCCATGACATGCACTGCACACGATGCTTGCTCCAGCTGGTCCAAGACCCACTACATGCAGCACTGACCCCAGCTGGTCCATGGCTGTGCTGCATGTGGCACACACTCTGGAACCTATGCTGCATGTGGTGTCTGTTCTAGCTGGTTTGGGGCCTGTACTGCATGTGGTGCCTGGCTGGCTGGAATGGGCACTCTATGCAGAACAGTCCTGGACCTGGTAGTGGCGGGGGAAGGGGATGGTTAGAGGTCACATGTGGTGCAGCTGGAACATCTGGCACTGTGCGCAATGAAGGACCTGGAGCAGGTGCTGCGGGTGCTGGATCCAGCATGATGGGGTTGGGGGGAAGGGAGCCAGTGGGCCCAGTCCAGCCAGTGTACTAGCCCCAAGTCACTCATTTGGCCAGATGAGGCACCCCTGGCTTAAGAGCATTCAGCATCTTACTTGATGGTTTTAACATTTAAAAACATGTAGGTATATAACTTTGAATTTATTAATCAGCTGCAAATTATATATTTTTTTGAAGCTCATGAAATAACATTGTTATTAAAATTGCTATCACTGTTTATAGTTTAATGACATGGCATGGAACAGCTTAAAGGAAAACACAGGTTATGCTCTTGGGAACTTAGTTTGTTTTTCCTAAATAAAGAATTAAAAAAAAACACTGTATGCTATTTGAGATGTGAACCTTGCTGCGGTTGTTGCTAAGCCAGTATATTGTGAATTATTTCATAACTTAGCCCTGGAAAATACAGCAGCACAATACATCACTGATACAAGAGTGATAGATTTAGAAAATGTTTAGTGAAAGTATTCCGTTTAGACCAGTAGGAACACCTGCTTCTATTATTCAATCACTGATAAAATGGTAAATAGCTTATGTCAGTCATGCAGCTTGCATAAAGCTACACTTTGCCTGTAGGTTTGGCCATATTTTTTTTTTTTTAGTTTTACATGTTTGTATTCAATTTCTCTCTTAAATGACACTTTAAGAATTATAGGATTGCAAATGGACACTGACACCATTTTTATCTTTGTTTATGTTAACTGTTCTTCTTGCAAATGAAGCTCCACATGTCTTTCCTGAAAAGGGATGTTAAAGCACTAACTGTTCCTTGTGAATAATAGTGAGTGTCCACAAGGTCTACTTGGTCTTAATTCTTTTCCTACTAAATTGTTGTGCTTCCTCTTCAAAACTGAAGGCTTTTATACTCCCACTTGTATACTCCCACACCCTCGCCAGTCCCAGTTTAATTAAAACAGAATCAGGCTAGTATTAGAACACACAAGGCTGCTATTTTATGTTAATATCTTAAAAAGAATAATGTATTACCCAAAATAACAGTGTTGACCTCACCAGTGAGAAGGCCAGTTCATCTGAGACTAATATTCTTCCCTAACTGAGAATACTACCTTTCTTTAGTGTCCTTTTTTTAAGGCAAGATAGACATATAAACAGCAGTAGGAACTGCCAATCCTCTGGATCATGGTGTACACGTAAGCGGTCTAATCAGATGCCTGATGAATCTGGTTGTGGCTGACAAGCCCAGTTTGAGAGTGACACAGCTTGTTATAAGTTTTACAGATCCATGTGTTGTCTAAGTTGCTACTTTTTTCTTTCTCACTTTGCTTCCATCCTCTGGATCAAAGCCGCTTCATGGTGAGCTGCACCCAGTGCCAGATGTTCCTTTGTGATTGGAGGCATTTCTGTGTGCCCCTCCCAGCTTTATGTTGATGTTGACTGACTTCATATCATTTTTGCATGCATTGTGGTACATACTAACAGGAAAGTCTCAAAAAATGTGATATTCCACTAAAAATATTCCACAAAAAAAGTCCTCAAAACCTCAAAGGATTTATCCCTGTCCTTATGACCAACTTTAATAGCAGTTGCTGAAGAGGGAGAGGAGGGAGGTATTTCAGTCCATCGGAGTGGTACTGAACAATTCCAAAGCTAACTCCAAGCACATGCATACACTAGAGCTTCATCTATACCATTAGCTCACCCTGGGTGGTTGGGAAGAAACAGGATGTGCGACATTTCTGAGGCAGGGACCAATCCAAAAACCTGCAAAAACTGACTTCAGAGCTAGATGGCAGCGGCAAATGCCTCCACCTTTCTTTTTATAGAGGGAGCTGGTACTGATACCCAAACTTAGGTATCCTAATACTTTTTATTATAAAGATACTTCTGACATTTTTAATAAGCTCTAACACTATTGTTGCTTGCAAAAAGGCTTTGAAGGTTTGTGAGGTCAAAAGTCCTGGTACCTGTTATTTGTCCCATGAAACCCTGATCTGGTTTGGCAAAGATAGCAAATTTGAAAAAAAAAAAGAAAGAAAAAGCCATGAGTTTTCTTCTCTTCTTACAGTGTCAGTGATTTTTTTGGAGGCTGTCAAAATAATAACTGAACATCAATATTTTAACTAGAGTTGTTGAGAAAAGCAGTGCTTTGTCTACCACGTCTTTGTTGGTTTATTTTATACTGGGAAATTTAGAAATTTTACATTTTTCAGACAGCTCTAATTCCAGCCTCAGGTTAGACTCCTCCCACCAGCAAGCACAGACAACCCCAATCCAGGTCATAGGGAGAGGGAGGCTTTCAGTAACATTTCGCTGCCCCACTCTTTCAGACCTAACACATGACTCAGCAGCAAATATACCCCCCACCACCACCTTTTCTTCCCTAGAATAACAGCCTTCTTCTGATACTTCTTAATATTTTTGTATACATTAAATATATATTATAATATATAGTCCTTTGGTTAAAGCTCAGGGCTGCAGGTTCAGGGTTTACGCCCTTCCAATAGGTGTGCATGTAACAGAACTAGTTTTACTTTTTGTCCATTAAAAAGAACTCACAAGCTACATGCTGAAAAGCTCTGTTAAAGAACACTATTTGAGTTAGAAACTCGATCACAGGAAACTTAGGAAATGCTGAATTTATGGTTGCCTGTGCAACCTTAATTTGTCCCCCTTGTGTTTGTGTTTTACGATACAATCTTTAATTACATGATCACATACTGTTTTTTGCAGGACCCCTGCCTTATTCAGTGCCCAGGATGGGCAGTGCTCTGGAGATAAATCAGGCTGCATAGTGAATGAGACTGTTACCAGGATGCCTGCTTCATTTGCCCTCAAAATAGAAGTGAAGAGAACAAAGCAGGAGACTTAGTAAGAAAAGAGATTGTCTCATGATTAGGGCAGGTGAATGCCACACAGGGGAACTTGTTTTGATCCCCGATGCGGCTGGATTCTCCCTGTATGATGCCAAGTTAGTTATTACATCAAGATTTTAACAGGTGGCCAATAATGGTGTCCTTTATTTTCTTGACACCCAATTTAAGATGCCTGAGGCAGATATGCTAAACTTCTTCATACTATCAACTGCATCAGAAATGCAGGGGAACTACTCTGCAGGGTTGTGTACAGAGTTAAAAGTAAGGCAATTCTAATACTGGCTCTGCCACTGATTAACTTTGTGGCCTCAGGAAAGTCTCTTTGTTTAAATTTTTCCACCTGTAAAATGGGAATAATAATACTCCATCTCAGAGTGGAGATGCATTTATTAATATTTATGAGGCATGCTGATTCTACATTGATGAGCACTCTAGAAAAGGCCATGAAAAAATTGATAATTCTATATTCACTGCAGGCTTTAGATGGCATGTGGTAAATAATGCAGTCAACAACTGAAGGATGAGGATTAAAAAACATTGAAGAACCATCTCATTCTCTGAGTACCATTTATTCCATGAACTGGATGAAGCAAGGGGTCCCATAGAAAAATAGTATGGAATCATGTAAATAAAGATTGTGTTATAATGCAACTAACACACTCCAACCCTACTTATAATGCATAGACACAAAGGGGGAAAGGAATTAAGGTTATACAGACAAGCTTATTTTGGCACTTCCTAGTTTTTGAGTGCTTCAATTTCTAATCTAGTAACATCCTTTTAAAGTCTATCTTGTTTGTTCATAATAAGTTAAGAGGTCCCTGTTGCACACTGAAAAAGAAAAACAATAGCTAGATCTACCACAGTCCAGCCTCTAAGATCTTCAGAGTAGTCTCAGCCTAGATTGGGGAAAGAAGACCTGGTCTGGAATGACAGGCACAGGACTCAATTACACCCCAGAAGAAGAGCAAAGAACAGCCCAATAATTTATGATTGCCTGGTGTTTCTTCTGTTACTCTAATCCCAAACACCGCTCGTTCATCATCGTGCTGCCAACACTTTTCCTCAAGCTGCTTTACAGTTCCAGCCAGTTCCTTGCACTGATCTTTTCTCCCAGCAGCATTCTCCCTCTTCCGTCTTACCAAATTAAATTCTCCTCAACCTCAGAATCTTCTGGGCTCTGCTCCTACTGAGGTCCCACTGCACAACAGAGTTAGTGTTGAAAGGCCAGTTGTGGAAAGGGCTTGCTCTAGAAAAGGTAGGGGGAACTGGGTCAATTTGAATTCACTAAGCTGGAGTGAATTCACTGACTCTGGAGTGTTACCCAGTGTGTGCCTTCCATCTTTGGAAAAGCTAAGGAGGAAAGATTTTTGTCTTTTCTAAATCCTTTCTTTCCAAGGATTGAGGGGGCAGTATTAGTATTATTATTGTTATTGTTATTATATTTGATTATATGTAGTGAGCTTCTCCATTCTGAAAGCCCTGTAGTGTAGGCCTGATTGGGGATGACAGATCCTGAAATTGTGTAATTGCTCCATAATGAAAATACTAATTTATATTCTGCTGTAGTTGCCAAAATCCTGATCAGCAGATTAGCCTTTCAGGAGTTCTGAGTTCCCAAATAGTTTCAGGAAAAATATAAAATATGCTTGTTAAACCAAATTATTTATTTTAGGAGAAAAAATTATCAGAAAGAGGATTTTAAAGAGGGAAAAAACCTGGCCTATTACTTGGAATATGCATTAAATGTTATACTACTTTACTTGTATCCTCCTATTACTATACTGTATGTAAAGCAGTTACCTTAACTCCTTCCCTCTATAAAGCTCTACACTATAGTTCACCCTAAAATCACAAGTTATTACCCCGCTATCCCACTGGCTTCCAAAAAGTATCAGTATTTGGTGTGTCTGGTCATGGTCCATGTCTGACTGCCACTCCATTCCAGACTTCTCATTTTCTAAATCCAATTTAAACTATTTCAGAAAAAAAATTAGTATCAGTTAGATGGAGTAAAATAGGATGTCCAGTCACAAAAATATCCAGCTGAAAAGCCACAGTCCCCTCATCCCCTCTGAACTTCTACAAATACATATTGTGCACTGACTTTTTTTCCTGGTGCTTTTCATTCATCACATGTATCTATGCTGTGATGAAGGTGCCCAGTTTTTGGTGGCACCAGAGCAGGGATGCCTTGTTAAAACATTCCTGAGACAGTAGATATAAAGTGTCTTAATACAAATGATGCAACTTGTTGCCACCCAAGCATTGCATCGGCACATCAGAACCTGGCAGGTGTTGCTACAGATAAAGATGTATGGGGATTTCCCCTTCTTCTCCCTGATCTCTTTTTCATTGTTTGTGCATCGTTGTGGCTAGCTACTAGTGGAATATCTGACTGTTTAGGTTTCAGATAATACTCATGTTCTAGCCTTCAAACCACAGAAGTGTCCGTTAAGACATACCTGGTTCTTTCCAGTTGAGATTTATGGTACTGCATGGATATTATTCATTATTTCCTGCCTGGTTAGAATCTATTTTTTCTTGCTTTTAGTCCTGGATATTTGAGAGCCTAGACAAACAGATGACTAATCTGACTGTGTAATCTTATAAACACAACTGCACATCTGACATTGGCTGTCCTATTTCTAATAGAATGTGTAATCTGTGGGGTTATTTTATTGGTTAAAATTCACTGAAGTATATACCAGGTTATTTTCCATAATTGGTCTAAAAAGGCACATATGCCTTTCCAAGTCCAGTTCTGTCAGTATTAGTGCTATCCAGAAATGAAGTCTTCATTAAGGCCAATTTACACAAAAGGCTGTGTGGCTCTTTTACCATAATTCTGGGAAAGCTGAATGGGTTCACTGCCTTGCATAAAGACCTATCTGATATTTATAGCATTTACCTTGAGCCTGACACTGAGGTATATAATCACCAGGTAGACCATATTGCCAACTCTCAGTAAACGTACTGACTGTCAGTAAAAAATCAGGCTAAAAATGGCTGTCAATAAAAACACTAAGCAGCCACAGCTTGATTTGAAGCTCTGATAGACAGAGCACAGCAGCACAATCTGGTGTGCGAGAGCGCAGCAAGCTGCAGGGAGTGTTCTCTCAGACATGCGTTGATGCTTCTGTATCCCAGGCTGTGTTTAGTACTGCTGGGTTGCAGGGGGGCTTGCTCAGGAGGGAATGGGGCTGGGAGGGGGTACAGCATAGTGCAGGGTGCTGTCAGGGATATCAGGGTGAGTGGGTGAATAGGGGGCTCCAAGTAGGCAGGGGCAAGGGAGGGCAGCACAGTGTAAAACTATTGCTGCTATCAGGCAGCGTTTCCAGCCCAAGAAATTTTCTTTTACTGAAGACTTTACTAGCAACCAAACTTTTTTAGTAGGATTAATATTAATCCCCAAATCTGAACCTGGCCCTTCTAACTGAGGCCTGACAGCAGGGCAGAGGTACAGCCTGGCAGGACAATTACATTTATATTATGTAAATTGTATCAGTAAAAACATGTGCCTTTTTAGAACAGTTATGCAAAATGACCCAGTATATATTTCAGTGAATTTAAACTAATAAAATAACCCCACAGATTACACACTCTGTTAGAAACAGGACAGCTAATGTCAGCTGTGCAGTTGTGTTTACAAGATTACACAGTCAGATTAGTCATCTGTTTGTCTAGGATCTCAAATATCTAGAACTAAAAGCAAGAAAAAATAGAGTCTAACCAGGCAGGAAATAATGAATAATGGCCATGCAGTACCAGGGCTCAGGGGTTGCACACCTGTGGCTGGGAGCCCTGTCAACTGATGGACTCCCAGCTGCAGGGGAGACCCTGCTACATTTGCAAATTAAAACTCAATAGCAACCAGCTGCAAGTTAGTACACATTTTTGAGATCTAACTTTATAATTTGTTGGAGCTTTTTATTGTGTGGTCACTACTTTGCATGTGTAGCTGGCCTCAGGGTAACTGTGCAATTAACCAGTTAATTGCACAACACCTGTAAAGTGTAGAGGAGGCCAGAGGCGCTGCATTCTGTTGTCATATTTTTATTTTATATAAAGTAAACCTGCCATTTTGGGAGATGTAGATGTATAGACTGAAACATCCTTAGAGAACAGTTATGGAAACAAATTGACATGCTGCAGTGGGGCTGACTACCATAGGTGCCGAGTACATGGGGGCCTGATGGTGCCCCCCCACCCCCCCCCCCCCGGAAGAGGCCAGGATGACCAAAATGAATACTGACAAACCCAGTTTGTTGTGGAGCCCTGCAGGGGGCTGAAGGGAGCAGGTTGCAGGGGCCACCACATGCATATGTGTGTGCGCACATATGCATGTGCCAAAGAATACAGTCCTAGGTAGCAGTGGAGAGCAGCTCTGCCAGCTGCCTCCAGGTAAGCAGGGGGGGTGGGGGGGGCACAGATTGAGGCCTCGATGGTGAGGGAGGAAGTGGGGCAGGGGCTCGGGCCTCTGCCCAGCCAAGGTGGTGCATGGGGCCTAGGACAGAGGCAAGGAGTGGGATAGAGCTGTGGGTGGCTCTTCCAGGGAGTGGGGTGTAGCCAGCTCCCTGCTGCTATGTGCACTCCCAGGGAGGTGTGCATAGGGGGCCATGTGCCCTCTACATTTGTGCACATGGTAGGGATGGATGTGAGCTGCCCACAGCAGGCTTGGGGCTTCCTACCTGATGCCCTCTCTCCCCTCTGCCCCCCAGGAGCCCTGTACTGCCATGGCAATATGCCCCCTGCCCACCTGGCAGCAGTGGGGACATGGGCAGCAGCATAGAGTTTTGTCCCCCACTGTTGCTGGGTGGGCAGGGGGCATCATGGTGTGGGGCTCCTGGGGGGAGGGTAGCAGGGCAGGGAGCCCCATACCTGCAGCTGGCAACCTACATCTGTCCCTACCCTCTCACAGGCTTTGCTCAGCTCTGCTCTGGCCGTGTCTGCACCACCTCCCTTGGGAGCCCATTCCAGACCTTGGCCACTCTAACTCTGAAGAAGTTCTTCCTAATGTCCAATCTAAATCTGCTCTCTGCTAGCTTGTGGCCATTATTTCTTGTAAGCCCCAGGGGCGCCTTGGTGAATAAATACTCACCAATTCCCTTCTGTGCCCCCGTGATGAACTTAGCACCCCCCAGGCAAAAATGAAAGGTAGTACCTATACTGACTACTTTTCTTGGAATATTTGTGTTGCCTTGTACTATGAGTTGTGTTAAATTGTACTTAGTTGCCAAAGATCAGGAATGCTAGCAGTATTAGATACAGTCCTCAAAACCTTGAATGCTGAAACCAAAACACTGAAAGTAAGAGCGGACCTCAGTAATATGATTACAAACTCTAAGCACGTGCCTGGCCCTGGAAGATATATTGAGGATCAAACACCTCAGGACAAAAACTCTTTATAATTTAATCACTGTTCCTGAATCTGCCGTCTGCCTGTTAATTGGTTCACAACTTTTATATTGTCTGACCAGAAGACCACCCTATGCTTCTTTAACAGCTCTCACCATAAAGAAGAAAATCAAAACTATTAGTTAGTGTTCTAAAAAATATGACCCATTTCATTATTATACAGAAGACATGTTTCTACTTCCTGGCAGACCAGAAGCAATGAAAATAGCCTGTAAAACATATCCATCTTCATAAGAACATTGTGTGCCTTATGGTTTTATAAGCTGTGGGGTCCCCTTTGCTCATGGAATCCATGTAAAATACTCTGGAAAGAATATCCAAATTGATGTATTAGTGTTGGAGTGATATTATAGTTGTGATGGTCCAGGAAATATATAAGAGGCAAAAATATTTTTGAGTGATATCTCTCGTTGGACCAACTGCGTATTTGAATGAGACTTTAGCCAAACTTTCAGGCACCAGGTTCCCTTTGTCAAGTCAGGTCCTCTCCAGTCTAAAGCTTAGAAAGCTTGTCTAAATTTCTCCCAACTCAGAAGTTAGTCCAATAAATAATACCACTCAAAATAATCCTTACCTCTCACAAATTTATTTTAATAGCTTTGTAACTTTAGTGAAATGACACAGTTCCCCTACCTCTGCCTTGGAAACCACTGAATTTCCTGCAAATAAAATCTAAACATGAGCATGAATATCTTAATAATAACTATCTGTTTTATCAGTGTTTACTTGAACTCTATTATTTCTGTCAACTGCTCTCTGATATTTAGGAATCTATTTGAAATCAGGTGGGACTTCATTCTTAAAGTCCAGATCAGCCCTTAAAGAGCATATTTGAATCCTCTGTCTTATCCTTTGCCAAGATCATTTCAATTTCCCTTAGGCATGCATCAAATGCAGTTATCTAAGTAATGGAAGATGAGATCATGTCATTCCTGATCTAGACAGTGCCCACACTGTGGGACAGCAAAAGCTCACTGTAGTGAAGCCTTCGACCAAATGTTTACACAGAATATTTACATAGCTTGGGAGATTTCACACTGTGAGGTTATTCACCTTGGCAGGGAATCTCCTTGTTTTTAGAAGGTGCCACTTTTTACATCACACTTAAGTCCAGGCAGATTCTAGATACTTGGATGTCCCCTTGAAACATTTTACAAAGGGACATGATTCTCAATATTTTCATATGAATTTCAAATATTTATCACTTTCCCTAGTTAGTTAATACTGCATATCCCCCCCCCCCCCAATCTCCACCTCCTCCCCCATCTTCTGTGTATTATTTGGTTCATGCAGTTCATTTATACTGCTTACAGATGTTTAAAAACCCCCCACAAAACTGCACTTTACTAGAAGAAACAGCATGTTAGTTCAACCTAGCTCTGCATTGTCTTTATAGATTGGGCACTTCAGAGGGGCTTTTTGGTGCTTTTATCTAATACCTGATTCAATCACCTATTAGATAAAAGCACCAAAAAAGCCCCTCTAAAGTGCCTGATCTAGACGTTGGGTGAGCTGGGTCGAATTAACACTCTGCCTCTTCTGGGCATGCACTGGGCACGGCATGGGAGCACACCAAATTTACAGCGCCGGGTTTTTTTATTAACATTTGTAAGCAGTCCAAATGCTGCAATGACAGCAGCCTCTGAGTTAGCACCTACTAGGGGTTCTTAAACTGCTGTAGGCCATCATATAATCTCTACCTACAAATCTCAACACATTAGAGCACAGTGATACACATATTTAGTATGCATATAAAATAGGCAGTATGTCCACAGAGATCTCTGATGTGGGATTGAATAATACAATGTGACTTTATCCAAAACATGTCTCCTGGAATTTTTCATCGATGAGTCTTAATAAACTACAGCGACGTAAAATCCAGATGTACTTATCTATGTTGGTGTTTCATTTCACCTTTAATTTGTTTTCCTATCTAAATGGTCTCTACTCTCTTCTGTCATCTAAAAAGTGAGTCCTATATATGCTTTTCATGAAATAATCTTCTTGGATATGCATTGCTGTTTTGTATGATTTTGTCACAAAATGACAAAACTGTTGTGCTTTACGATGTCTTTATGGCTCTACATGTGCCAAAAATAAGAACACACTTGTAAACATTTGTCTTCAGGATGACACCTGTAGTTTTAGGCATGTCTATGTGTGTTTTCCTACTGCTTGTAGATTTTGACATTTTAACAAGCACCTATGTGTTTCTTCTTTTAAGTTTGTATTGACTTATATTTAAAAAAATGAGAGAAGGAAAGAAAGGAAAAATGGCTTCTGGTTTTGTTTTGTCAGATTATTTCATGGTTGGATTTTGCATTGTGTCAGACCAAGACTTAAAATCTGAATTCATATATCCTCCATCTTCAGGATAGGTTCCCCAGGGAAGAGCCATCCCTGGGCTCCCAAGTGATCTTTGGTGCCGAATATACACCATTTGGTATAGATAATTTTGGCCTTCTCCTGGGTATTTTCTTCAAGTCCTGGCTTCACTGACCTTGGCTTGGTTCATTTTGATCTTGTCATTTTGATTTTGTCATTTTGGCAATTGCAAATAGCCTTAAGTATTTCACTTAGGGAGGCTTCATAAATTCTTGATGAACCCTAAATGCTTCATCTTGTACTGAGCATTTAAAGTGGCACTGACTGAGCTCCCTTGTGTTACTGGGACAGGCAGTGTTTGTGTTTATGCCCCTGTGAAACTGTCAGCCAAAGTCAGTCCCTCAGGCAGTTGTGCAATATGGTCTTCCCACCAGCCTCTCTTTCCGGGGAATAACTCCAACGTAGGCATTTCATCATGGATGTGACCCACTGGGTTCTGCTGCCGAATATCTCAACCCCAGGTATTTCCTGACCTGAACTACTGACTCAGGACTGGTATTGAGATATGTGTCATGTTAAGATTATAACTGTTCCTAAAATCTTTGTATACTTGAATACTGCTTCAGGACTGTTTTATTGCCAGTTTCTCTGGCTCAGTGGTTATTGAATGAAAACTTTTGCATTTGGCCTTGATCTCTTACAACTGTCTGTTTTTTCCAGCATGTACAAAACACTGACATAGGCTCCTTCACTACCAGCTAACTTGTTTGGTTCAGGACATTCTCCAGGACTGCTTGCTTTTCTTATCCAAAGAGTGTCCTCTACAGAGGACTGACATGGCTGGTGTGGTTTTAGAGAGATGCCTGGCCCAGTCTGTGCCCAATCTGCCTTTGCAATGCAAAAGTTTTGACTGATTTTTTTGGTAAACAATCTTAAATAGATAAAGGCAAAAGATAATCTTAAGGGATCTTTTGTAAAATGATTGTCATTTCATCCATATAATTAATGCCATGTATTAATGAGAAACTGAAGGTTTCTATGAAAATAAAACGATTATTGTATTTTTTTTGATAAGGTATAGGATAGGGGTGGGCAAAATATGAACTGCAGGCTGGATCTGGCTGGCCAAGGGATTTTATCTGGCCTGCAGTGGGGCCTTCAGCCCTGCCTGGCCCAGACATGGGGGCAGCCCAGGTCATGGTGTATGCCGCCTGCCTCACTGCCCCTGGGCACATGGAGGAGCTGGGGTGGTGCGGCAGCCAGACTCAGCTTCTTGGTAGGCCTGGCAGAGGTGGCTCCCTCTGGCTGCTGCTGCCAGTGTCGCCATCATCGCCAGACCTGGCCCAGCTGCCGGGGCACCCAGCCCCATCTGCCGCACACCCGCTGCCAGGGGCACTGGACAGAGCAGGCAGGTGGGGTCTCCATGGAGACTGGCTGGGATCCCTGTGGGCAAGGCGCGCTTGGCTGGGCAGATGGGGTAGGATCCACATAGGCAGGAAGTGGCACCCAGGAGTGGGATGAGTGGCTGGGGCCAGGGCCAAATCCTGGGGCAGTGACAGCACGGGGCTGTGCAGGGAGCAGATCATGGCTGTGCCTTGCCCGGCCCCATACTGTCACCACCCTGCAATCCTGGCACTGGCCCTGCCTGCCTGTTCTACTCCAAGATGCCACTCCCCACCTGGCCGCAGCCCCGTCCCACCCACCTGGCCGAGTGCATTTTGCCCGCTTGGGTCCTGGGCTGGTCTCCATAGAGACCCCAGCCGCCTGCTCCATCCGGCACCCTGAACTGGTCTAGTAATCTACCATTGAGGGAATTAAGTGAGCTGTTGTGGGCTGGAGGAGCAGTGGTGCTGACCTGGCCTGCAACACCTCACCAAAACTCCCTAAGTGGCCCTCCAGCCCAAATAATTGCCCTCCCCGGTAGAGGAGATAAAGAATTCACGAGGAAGAAAAGAAGTGAGGGAAAAATTGAAGAAAATGGATAAATGGTTTACTAATTTAAAAATGCTTTTAATATTTTCTTACATTTATTGTCATATTCAGTGTGTAAAAGAAATTGTCCAGAGGCCAAATTAAAGGAATCTTAAATAGTTATGGCACTGAAATTTCTTTCCACACGTTCACAAGAGGAATAATAAGATTTCTATTCACAATACTTAACAGATTAAGGAGTTGTGAAAGTACTGTACTCTGTCACTCAGTAAGTGCAAGCTCTTGTAAGATGTGGAAAAATGAAATATCAGAGCTGCTCTCTGGCTTAGCTTGAAATGCCAAGTAAAGTATTGCTGAGCTCTCCCTTCAGAAATAAAATCTTTGATTGTGGTACAAGAGCAGCCTGTTGCAAGGCCTCATGAAAGAAGAGAAAAAGCTAAAGAATGTAGCCTCTTGGAGTGCATTGAATGACAAAGCTGCATGCTTCTGCACCCTGTAGATCTGAGTGAGATGGAATACAAAGTCCACCACAGCAAGACAAACAGAACAAAATGGCTTCGATAACATCAAATAGTATAAAGTACTTTGTATGCAGTTGATATGTTAATTAAATTAGAGAACCAATAAAGTCGTGAGGTTCAAGTCACAAGGCTTTATTGCCTTTCCTATGGACCCGACATAAATACAGAGGTGTGAAGATTTTGTTAAAATATTGGTATGGTAGTAATATGTTATTTAGAAATAATTATACATTTTTTTCTTTAACCCCACCATTGCTTATTTTTGTGCAATGAAATTCCACAAAACTGGACAGTTAAATAAGAAGAAGAAGAAGAAGAAGAAAAAGCATACAGTTTTGTCATCTATTGTCATTTCTTAAAAAGCTCGGAATATGACCAAGGTCAGGCAGCTTGGAAGCAGTGCTTAAGAGGCTGTAGGAGGCCAATCTAAAAAAATTAAACCTGCCAAATGTCACCTGTTCTGGCAAGAAATGAACTTTTTGATATATGTGATCTCCATGGAGGGGTTAGGCCCAGATCCAGAGAAAGTGGAGGCTATTAAAACCTGGCCAGTGCCTCAAAATGCAAAATAACTGTGTAGCTTTCTGGGTCTAGCCTCCTATTATAGGAGATTTGCATCAGGTTTCACTGCCATTGTAAGCCCCTTACATATGCTGTCTGATAAGACAAAGTTCACCTGAAGTAAGGAAAGTCAGGATGCCTTTCTAGACTTAACGTGGCAGTTGATATCATCTTTTATCTTAGCCTGTCCCAACCTGCTGTTACCCTTCTTGTTGGACACTGATGCAAGACGTATTGGCTGTTTTGTCACAAGCCTAAGGAGGCCAGGAAAAGGTGATAGCTTATGTGAGCTGAACTCTTAACAAAGTTTATCACCAGTATGGAACTACAAGAAAGAAATTGCTCATTTCCTTCTACGGAAACATTTTACATTAAGAACAGGCCATGGTTCTCTGGCAGCTACATGATTTTCAACAACCTGAAGGACAACTGGATTGGTACAGCTAGTTGAGTTCAGTTATCAGATACTGCATCGCCCTGAATGACAGCATCAGCATGCAATGCCTTGTCCCGCAGTGGAAGCTGAACCCAAAGCGGAGGTGATGGGGATGCAGCCACTAACAACAGAAGAGTCAGCCCAGAGTGAAGCAACCCTAGGTGAGAAAGAGGCCTCATGGATGACAGATTGGTGTGCAAAGCAGTGGGAAGATGCTGATCTTGAGAAACTAATAAGGTGGAAGGCACTCAACAGTTAAGAGTTCCCTAAGGAAGGGCAGCAGCATCCGTGCCTGCAGTGGTACCAGAAAGTGTGGCTTGAGCTAAGCATCAGGCAAGGAGTACTAGTGAGAAAACTTCCAGAATTGGCCCAAGGACCCAAATGTATTCAAACAGCAGTACCTAAGAAGGAAATACCAACAATCTTGCAAGCTTTGTACGATTCCAATAGTGGGGAACACTTTGGCATGGAGAATGTTTTGCGTAAGGTCTAGTCCCAGTATTTCCGGTTGGGCTAGAGAAACTGTGTCAGAGGCTGTGTAGGTCACACAAGGTCTGTGGTGCACAAAAAGAAATGAGGAGCAATCCCAGACCTCCCATGTTCTCCACACAGGTTGGACAACCCTCGGAAAAGATAACTTTGGATAACCTGCTTCCCTTATCAGTA
Source organism: Alligator mississippiensis (assembly GCF_030867095.1). Taxonomy (NCBI): domain Eukaryota; kingdom Metazoa; phylum Chordata; order Crocodylia; family Alligatoridae; genus Alligator; species Alligator mississippiensis. The sequence continues at coordinate 255,288,359 of NC_081825.1, forward strand.
ACACCACATGAAAAAGAGTACATCCTAGTAGAATTCTCAGATAGACCACAGAAAGAGCAGTGACCTCCCAAGTGGCTTAGTTATTAAACAGTGTAACTTTGGTTGGATGAGAGGGTATACATCCAGTTAAGTGGGGGATTGTGTCTACACAAGATGTTTACTTTGGAGTTGCCTAATTAGCTCCAGAATAAACATCTCATATCTATACATGCAGTGCTATTAGGACAGAAGAAACTAACTAACTCGGCAGCAGGTTAGTCCTTGTAAATACAAGTACTATCCTGCAGCGGGGTTTTTTACCCCTCAGCAATGAACATGTAGACACTGGAGGGGCTGGCTACAGCATGAGGGTGCTTCAGTGTGGGGGCTACCTGCTGGCTAGCCCCACACTGAATCATCCTCATGCCCCAGCCAACTCCTCTTCAGCATGTTAGCTGGGTCGGAGAAGCTCTGGGCTGGCAGGCTGAGCCCTTGGATCCTCTGCTAGCGAGGGCTCCTCTGACCTGGCTCAACCTACTGTGGTCCTGGGCACATGTGAAAATGAGTTTTTATTGCTTCATGTTAATTGTACATGTAGATGCACCTGGGATGATCTAATGAACTGTGATTTTGAATGTCATGTACTATAATGTTGTAACATGAACTATAGTGCCCAGAAGCCTCCAGGAGACTGGGGGAAGGAACTGTAGTTTGAACTGCAACACCCAGAAGCCTCCTGGAGACTGAAGGAATGAACTGTAACATGCACTATAACTCCCAGAAGGGGGCAGGAGGAAGTGGACAGATGCAGTGGCAGAGAGAGAGAGTGAGAGACATATGGGCAGAGAGAGTCAGAAGACGCAGCAAAGCTAGGACTGTGAGCTGCAGCAGCGGGTCTCAGATGTGGACCCCAGACAGATGGCAATCATAGGTGGCAAAAGGGGGTGGGAGGCTAACGGGGCTTAGCCCCCCCCCCAAACACGGGGCAGTGGTAGGGCCTCAAGGCAGCGCCCTGCCCCGGCTGTGCAGTGCCTGCATCAGCCCCAGCCCTGCTCCCTCCCTCACCACTGGGGCCTATCTGCGCCCCACCCACACCCTTTCTCCTCCCCCACCCCTTCCCCCACAGACTTACTTGCTGGGGGGGCATGCATGCACATGCATGCAAGCTCAGTCCTGACAAATAATTTTTTCTCTCTCCACCTATGATGCCAATTAATTGTGGGACCAGAGACTGGTTAGGAAACCCTTTGGAGTTGTGGGAGGGTTTAAGGTTCTCAAAGGTATATATCATGGTGTTATTGGTTTCTACTGGTTACCTGTTCATCGGTGATTTCACCACAGTGTCACTGTTTACTTCCTGTTACCGAGTTCCTAAGTGTATGTAGCTTAATGTCAAAGTTTATTTACCTGTGTCTGTCCTCCTTTCCCTAGCCTGTTGGCTTGTGACCCTAATCCCCAGCCTCCTGTATATAGAAGTGGGAACGTCTCTTGCTGGCTCCCTATGCTACTTCATGGGGTTTCAGGGTTTGGCATGCAGGAGTTGCATCTACACATGCAATTAATGTGCAAAATAAACTGTGGAGCTTATTGCTGCAAAGTTTTTTGCTCCTGAGTGCGCTGTTTGAACATTTGTCAGGAGCAAAAAACTCCCAAGCATATTGCTCTGATATTTATTTATGTGCAGCATGTGGAACCTGGTTGGAGCAGCCCAAGTTGGCAGGGGACCTGGGGGGTCAGCCCACCAGCCCAGGGCTCCTCCAGCTGGGCTCCACATGCTACATAGTGTTTGGTTGGGGTACAAAGATGCTTCAGCATGGGGGCTGCCTGCCAGCTAGCCCCACACTGAAGCACTCTGTTTTCCAGCCAGCCAGGACAGCATCTACAAATGCATTGCTTCACATAAGAAAACTCAGCAGCAGGGTAGTACTCATAAAATACTAGTACTACCCAACTGCAGAGCTTATTAGTTTTGTGTATAGATAAGTATAGAAACTAATATGTTTACTGCACAGTTAATTATTCAACTGTGCAGTAAACATCTTGGGTACGTGTGCCCAGTGTTACACAGCTCAACTTCCAGTACAGATGGGAAAGCTGCATGACGTTGGTCATATTCAGTGTATTTTAAAAACTTTTAATAGATAACAAAACTGTATGTTTTTTCTTATTATTATTTAACTGCCTAGTTTTGTAAACTTTCATTGCACAAACATAAGCAATGATGGGCTTAAAGAAATAACTTCATAATTATTTCTAAATAACATATTGCTACCGTACCAATGTTTTAACAAAATCTTCACACCTCTGTTTTTATGTCAGGTCCATAAGAAAGGCAATAAGGAGGCTTGAACCTCAGAACTTTATCGGTTCTTTAATTTAATTAACATATCACCTGCATACAAAGTACTTTATACTATTTGATGTTATCTGAGCTATTTTGCAAGTGCTCCTGAAAGGTTTGATCTATCATGATGATATCATCTAGGTACACCAGACAGGAGGTCCTCTGTACATTTGCTAACCCAATATCAATCAATCTCTGAAATGTACTGGGAGCATTGCATAGTCCAAAAGGCATAGCATTAAACTCTAAATGTCCTTTCCTACTGGAAAAGCAGTCTTGGCTCTATCCTCTGGGTGCACCTCTACTTGCCAGTACCCACTAACCAGAGCCATTGTGGAGAACCATTGGGCTTTGGCCAGGAGGTCTCAAACATCCCAATTAAAGTGCCTAGATAATGCAACCTGAGGTTTTGTCATCTTTTGTCAACGTATGCTGGGATTTCACTCCTGTGGCTCTTTCCCATAACAGTTCCCATTACGAATCCTAATCCCTCATTTACCCTAGGTTCAAATTGGTCCTCCTCTTCATGACACCACTTCTTCAGTTTGCCAGTGACCATCATCTATTTCAAGGAGTTATTGTTAGATTATTTTCTGTTATCACTTCACATACTCCCTCTTGGTCATCTGTGCTATATAGGGAGAAACACCTTCCTAGAAAGGACCAGAAACAATCTGCAAAGTTCATAGCTGGAATTTTTTTAAAATGTCTGTGCCTAACAAGTCATGGTGATTGGCATCTTTTACTATGAGGAATTTACATGGCAGCCACAAGCCTTGGAAGTCCACAGCTGTACTCTACTCTTCCAGAATTGGGAGTGCTTTCCATTGGCTGCTTTGACCACCACTCGACAGGGTTGATTTTTTTCTTTCTGTCTCCTGTAGCTTGCTCCCACATCTGGCTGCATACAGGGGCTACCTAATCACCAGAATCTAGGAGGCATTGGCAAGGATCCTCTCTGACCTTCCCCTCTAGGTAGTACCCCAACCCTGCGGCACCAACAATTACCACTTTGTCCTACCACCTTGAGCTTTCCGCTGCCCACCTCGGTATCCCTTCTTGGAACACCATCTTCTCTCTGGGCATTCCTTCCAGAAGTGGTCACAGACACTACAATGCCAGCATCCATCAACCTTCTGATGAGACCCCAGCCACTGACGTCCAGGAGGGCCTCCCATAGCACATCTATTTAGATACTGGATCTCCACACTCTTCTTGAGTTGGTCCAGTTCACCCTGGACTTCCTTCAGTGCCTCCATCATCATTTGCAAGATGGATGGATGGTTCCAGGTTTGGTATGGGTACCACAGATGACTTCTTCTTGACATGCATGTGTACCTTACCTCAGTGTCCTAGAGCCCCCAACTTTTTTACCAACTCTAACTCAGTGGCTAGCTTTATGGCCTTTTCCAGACTGGGGTTTTCTCAGCCAAAGTTGAGCCTGCATAGAATCATAGAAAATTATCGTTGGAAGGGACCTCAGGAGGTCATCTAGTCCAAACTCCTGCTCAAAGCAGAACCATCCCCAACTAGATCATCCCAGCCAAGGCTTTTTCTAGCTGGGTCTCCAAGGATAGAGAGTCCACAGCCTTTCTGGGTAAACATCTCCCTACTGAAAACATTGCTGAGAAAGTGGTCATGGGCCAGCATGCCCTGTGCTTCTGGAACTACTTCTGGAAAGGCCTTTACTAAAAGGCCTTTCTAAATGAAACTATTTAGTCTGGAGAAGAGAAGACTGAGAGAGGATTTAATAGCAGTCTTTAACTACCTGAAGGAGGGTTGCAAAGAGGATGGAGCTAGACTGTTCTCAGTGGTGGCAGGTGACAGAACAAGGAGCAATGGTGTAAAATTGCAGCAAGGGAAGTTTAGTTTTGATAAAACTAAACTCTGCTACCAATCTGCTCTGCTGCCAATCTGTGTACAGTCAAGGAAAGCAGTGTGGTCCCAAACAGGATCTGCTCCTGATTGCAACACATTCCTGAGGGCCCTTATCAGGTGCAGGTAATCCTACTTGACTTTGCTGCTGAGCCCATGGTATAACTCCCTGGCCCTCTCTGTGAGTAACAGGCCCAAGAATTTTAGTTTGGTGGCCTTGTCCCACCTATTTAACTTAGCTGCTTTTTCAAATTTCTCATGCCAGTCATCCCATGCCTGTTGTTTCCTATTAAAAAGGGCTGGACTGAATATCAGCCTCAGGACACTAGGTGGGGAGGGTGTCTTTCTCTCCTCTGTGGCACTCATATTTCCAAATCAAATACACACACAGCAACAAAATCAATACACTCCTGTGTCAGTTGGCTCTGCATCTTATGGCCTGTGACCACTTATCACACCGCTAACATCAGTTGTACCAAACCCTGCAACCCCAGGAACTAGCCCAAGGAGCTGGCAAGGGAAGCTCCCACTTTTATATACAGGATGCTGGGAATTAGGGTCACAAGCCAACAGGCTAAGGGGAGGAAGACAGACACAGGTAAATACACATTGACATTAAGCTATATACACCTAGGATATGGGTAACAGGAAGTAAACAGTGACACTGTGGTGAAATCACCCAAGAGTAGGTAACCAGTAGAAACTATTATCACCATGAAATATACCCTTGGGAAGTCTGTCTGGGTTTCGTATCTGAGATCCACTGCTGCAGCTCGCAGTCCTAACTCCACTTCTTCTCCCAACTCTCTCTCTCTCTCCCTCTCTCTTTCTCTTTGCCACCACAACCTGCACTCTGATGCTATTCCTTCCACTTCTTCCTGCCCCTTACTGCCTTCTGGGAGTTGTAGTGCACATTTCAGTTCCTTACTTCAGTCCCCTGGAGGCTTCTGGGCATTGTACATTCATGTTACAAATTATAACACGACATTCAACATCACAGTACATTACATTTGATTTTTTTTTTGGTCCAACACTTCTTGTTCCTGACCAACTCCATGTGTGGAAATTCTTAATGCAGAACAACGATGGATTAAGACGATCAGGAAAGAGGCAGTCTTGAGGAATTGGAGTGTCCATACTTAGGTTTACTCAGAAATGACTACTGAGCTTTAAATCCATACTTTATTTTAATTCATGTTAATTTTCAAGTGTAGACAAACTATAAAGTGTCTATTCTGAGGATACCTACATAAGAATCACATACTTTTTCTGGAATATGTTTTTACCAGAGTCCTATTTTAAGATATTGATATTACCCACCAGCAAAGGTTCCTTTGTGAGCCAAGAGGCGCTTTCTAATTCAGTTTCGGAGTATGCAGAAACCAAAAGTATCTGAAAAGTCTTCCCACTTGATTAATCTGAACAGGAGGCTAACGTTACAAACCTTATAGCATGCCCTTGGGAAAGACATTTAAAAGTCTTATTACCTCCTGTGTATTGTCTTCATGGGACAGACACAAAGCAATTGATTACCTAAACCTTCTCTTTCCACTACTCCCACGTACGCAGGGCAAGGAGTACTTCTTGATTCCCCCAAACATACTGCAGAGAGTATAGGGAGTGGCTTTCTGGGTGAACTGTGACAAAGACGGTAACAGAATGCACATTTTCTTTGACTCTAGGAAACTCAAGGAGAGATCATTGTTCCAGGACTCCTGCTGTGATGGTATATATTTCCTAGCCATTCCCAATGTAGAGGCTCTGTGTGGCCCATTTGACATTAAACTTGGATAATATCACAGGGATAATAGTTCTTAGCTGAACTTCATTCATTTGTTTTCCTACAAAAACATTGTGCACCCTATGCACCCAGAATTGCCTTGATCACAAAGCACAGATTGATTAGATTTTGCCTCTTTCCTTTCTTGAAGTTTTGTGGCCAATTTAAATATAAACACAGATTCTACTTAGGCTGCTTTCCATTGCCTCTGTCCAACTTGGCAGACAGCATATGAAAACTGTGTTCCTCACCTTTTTATTTTCCTCTCTGTCCTTGAGTGCAGTTTTCTGGAGCACCCAGTACAAGTTAGGAGCTTGTGTAGGATTACATTAATCTTTTGGAGTACGCATACCTACACACATGCACACTTTATGTGCCTATGATACTGATTTTCTTTGAGTGTGAGGGTATAGCTCCCTTCAGCCCGATATTTAAGAGTGTCCTATGAGTTTAATTTCTGAGGTTATGAAAAGAACTAAGTTTAACGCAGCATCAGGAGCCACTCACAAAAGCAGAGTGCTGAGACATTTCTTCTGTAAGCAGAACAGGAGAACAGATTGTTCCTGTCTCCTATACACAGCACAGAGAGACTGCTTTTCCAAAGAATGTATAAAGTTTTGTCTTTGTGTAGTATAATCTCATGCAATTACCTTAGTGTGGTTCGGAAAAGTGAATCTGTAAATATGGCTATGTAGGGTTCTCTGACTGTTTCTCATTTATTTTTTAGCAGCTTTGTTCTTTTTTGAGAAGTTAAAATGTTCTGCCAGTGCTGCTCAAGCATAGACTCTGCAGGTCAAGTTATTTCCTGCCTTGTATTTCAGCTATCAGACAGATTCTGCTTTTGGGAATGAGCTCATCATTCAGTCGAGAAGGAACCAGAATCATGTCCAGCCCATTTGTCAGCAACTGTTGTGGGTCTCTACTACAGTTAGGATAGAAACTATGAGCCATGACTTATAAAGGCAATTAAGCATGTGCCTAACTTTAAGCGTATGACTATTGACTGCAGTTAAGGCAACTATTACTTGTGGTTGAGGCCCCTGGACCATGATTTATGAGATTTGGTTGCTCTCCTCAACTCTGCCTCAGACTTCCTATATAACCTTGGGCAAATCACATCATCTCTCTGTACCTCACTTCTCCACATGTGAAATGGAGATAATACTCCCTTACCTTACAGGCATGTTGCAAAGAGAAATTAATTAGCCCAGGTGCTACTGCAGCTAGTGCAGACAGACTGCAGCCAGCTGCCAGCACCTTAACCACTATATTACCACTATATTAACTGTGGGTGGCTGTTGTAAGATAGAGCTTCCCCCTCACTACTTCTGTCTGTGGAGCTGTTACAGTGCAAGATTTTAGAGAAAAAGGAGTGAGGGGGAAGATACTGGGGGAAAAAATATCCAAATGAAATTGCTACATAGGGGAGGGTAGTTGTGGAAGTTCGAAGCTGTGAGTTTTTAGTTATTCTGAGGCTTAACAACTTTAGGGAATGGTTTAATGTATGTTTCAGTAACAGAAACTACAATTAGCAGGCACTGACCTCCTCTCGCAGTCCAGGTTAATAGTGGTCTGTCACGAGTTCTTGTGGCATTAATGGCTTCTAAAATGTCCAGTTGCTATTTGTGCTGTTTAGGGCTGTTCACTGAACTCCCTTTCTTGTGTCAATATTAGCTATATTAAAAAACTCTGACTCCCAATGTAACTCATGTTTGTAGTCTCTTGCAGATAAAAGCATAGGGGTGAAGTGGTAGGGTTTTTACCACGGACTGAAATTTCATCATATATCTTCTTTATTTTACGTTTATTATCATGTTCAGTTGATTAGTAATTATATAATAAGTGAATTCTAACCCCTGTGAAACTTTCAGATTAAATCACTTTCTTCTTGGGGCTCTTTAGCCTATAATTCCCATTTCCCAGGAAGGAAATATAGCGGTACACTACTGGGGTGGTATAGCATAAGGCATTCTGTAAATTTACATTTGCCTACTTCTAAAATAAATGTACAAGTAGATATTCATTTATCAACATTAGGCTAAGAACATCATGAACTAGCAGCTTTTAAATGGTTATCATAGAAATCTTTGAATTATTATATCTCAAGCTTAAACTCCTACATCTTCTGCTTATTTCAGTGTTTGCTTTCTAAGTATCCTGTTTCTTGTGTTTTAAAAGATATATATACACACACACACACACACACTTTATTTCCACATTAAAAATAATTTCAAATCTAGAAGCTTATGATAAACTCTACTACATGACAAAAAGAGATTTCTGTATTATTTTTAAAAAGTGTTAAATACATTTCAATGTAAATTTCTTTTATGATAAGATATTCATGTTTAAAATGTTTGCATTTATCACTGTTATCAGAAAAATATGACTAGATGCAAATGTTCCAACTTATTTGTTTTCTTACCATTAAACTAAGCTGACGTTCTGAAAACGCATTCTCAAAGCTACTTCTATAGGTGCTGCTAAGTTGTATTACGATGAGTTCCTAATTTAGCTGTAGAGATTGGGAGGTGGGGGAGGAATTTGCTTCTGTTTTGCAAAATATATTTTTTCACTTTTAAATTTCATTAAAAGAATTTTTTGCATTTAGGCACATCTTAAAAGACATGCTCTCCTTGGCTTCCAATGTGTAGTTACTGCATTTATGCATTCAACTTCTTAGTCAAGTGATGCTATTTTTTTTCTGCTACAGCCTGACAGCCACTAATAATAACACATGAGGACAGTCAGACAAAATGAAGACAAATGCTGCTTGTCGCAGCAGAATCATAATGTCTCCAGACTCAGTAAAGACAGTCTAACTGTATGTGGATGCTCTTTATAGCTTATTTAGACCTGTGGTTTTTCCCTGTGGTTTTCTTCTTTTTTTTTTTCATTTTCCAAAAACACAAACATTGTGCAGAAATACGTTGAGACAACATATGGGCCTGTTAGTTAGCCAAAACAATGTGGAGCCATGGAGAATAGAGATTGCAATGCACAGATGGATATTGTAAAAAATTCATGAGTGGCATAACAGATCTAAAAGGTAAATTTTAGTCAAAATTCAAGTGGAAAGCATAGAAAATGCTTAAGAACTGGGCTTTACAATATTTTAAAAATCATTTAATATGAAGCATTGTGAATATTGTACAGATGTGTTCACTCCCTAATGTGACAATCAGGTTTTATCATTCAGCAATAATTATGTCTATACAGATATATGGCATCAGAAGTAGATTGCTGATAAACAATAGCACTTTGCTTCTACTTGTCGTAAACTCTGCAGTATTAAATATCCATATTATTTCCAGTTCAATATTAGAAAACGTCAGTCATTGTGACAAGCCTGGCAAGAGCAGCACATTGAACAGCCCTCTGTGTAGTCAAGTGCTGTGTTAAATAACCACACTTCCATGTTACATTACTTTGTTGTTAAAATCAGATTCTTTGCAGAAAATGAGCAAATAGTTCTTTTTCTGTCCAAGTTTGTCTTCTCACAGCAAAACAAAGTGCCTCACTGGAACACACAAGAATCGCTTTTTCAAGGAACACTTTAGGCCTATGTGATAGTAGCTACACAAGACCAGAATCTGCCTTAATTTTACAGGAGTGGAATAGAGGGCAGCATTTGGCTTTCAGTATTTAAAATGTCATGTATATACATTGTCTGGAACTCGTGGTTGCTTCTAGTGTTTATCAGGTCCTCTTCTAGGATTTGTATCATGTGGAAATTATAAAGCAAAGTCATGCTCTTGTTATTCCCATAATCTTTGCTTCCTAAATGTTATTTTTAATAACTAACGCAGCAAGAGCATTTTCTTTCAAATTAAACCCTGTACTTTATCAAAAAAGAAAAATACCCCCTTACTAACAGATGTATCTGTGTACACTGCTTTATTTCTTCACTAGCCTTATTTCTCTATAATTTCTATCACTGATGGCAGCCATGATGAATGTGCCAGTATAGACGAGGAATCCAAGTAGACAACAACATTATAAGCTCCATTTTATGGAGATCTGTTGTAAGTGATGGTATTATTTCTTTGTCCCTATGACAGATATTGCTGTCATTTGACCATCATCACTGAGATTAAGAGTAGGTAGTTAATGATTTTTTTTCTGCAAAACCATGAAAAAGAGATGAGGACAATAGGAGGTGAAAATAAAAGGTGTGTAGGAGCTGTATCTGCTGGTGCAAATTTATACTTCCTTGCTGTGTAGACAGAGTATTAAAATACAGGATTATCCAGCTTGGAGCTGTGCAGCCTTATCCAGCTGCTCAACCCACTGCCTCAAACAATTAAATGGGAGTCTTTTAAGATTGCTTTTAAGATACCTAATGGTAAAACAGAAACATTTTGTAGAAAAATGCCATTCTAGTTAGATTTAAGCAAACCATTCAGCCTTCTTCATGTCTATTTTGGGCTTCATTGTAACTTTTTTAGCAAAGGAGAATGTTAAGCAGGGATCTAAAGCAAGGACAACTAAGTGGCTTTATAGATGTTTATGACAAGGTCCTTCTCAGAAAAAAGAGGTTGATGGCCCATTGTGATAAGATGGCTGCCATGATGCCTCCTAGTGGCCACCTGTATCCTATACAGCCCCTATTCGATTTTCCCCAGGTCTCAAACTGCTCACTCACCTGCCATGCCTTGATGTTAAAGAATGGTAATGAGGGGAGGCTGCCTCCTGGGCTGGGGAGTCTGTCTGTCTCTCTCTCACTTTGCCCACAGTGCCTGCCCTGCCAGCTTCAAGGGCTCAATTCGTGGCCACCTCCTGCCCTTACAGCCATGCCCATGCCCTGCAGATGATACTGGTTAGCACTTCAGCAGTGCAGCTAACCCCAAATACTTGACACATGTCTCCAATTCCTTGGGGCTTTGGCCTTCCTGGCTTTGCCGCTCTTTCTCTGGCTGGGTCCCCTTTTAGCCTAGGCCCCTGTGCCAGGCCTCAACTCTTGGGCACTAGGTTCATTTTGCCCTGCTTGGGCTTTGGCTCTAGCTTTCCCAGCCTCAGGATACCTCTCTCTCCTTTGCTACTCAGGCTTTGACCCTCTCAGTTCTTGCCTGCCTGTGTCTTGCATCTGGCCCTGAGCACTTAAAATACCCTCATGCCCCTTGGGCACCCCTGCAGCTCCTCATCATCAGGGATCCTGGTTTTCCTTCAAAAAAATTGTGAATACTCTAATAAAAGCCCCCAAATCCATGATTAAAATTAAAGGCCCCCCACAATCCCCCTGGCCCTGCTGGTGCCCCTCACACCCCACTCATAGCCCCCTGGCCGTGTTCGTGCCTCTCACTCCCCCCAGGGCCCCCACTGCCTTGCCCTACCCAAATCCCTCCCTCCCTACAGGGCCTCAATCCTCCCACCACCACCACTTACCTGCAGGAGCTGCTTTCCAGGCTACCTTGAGCCGTGTACATATGCATGCACATGGCACCCCCTGCCTAACCACCCTCTTCCTGGTCTTTACTAGCTCCCTGCAGGCTGGAACCCTGCCAGCCTGCAAAGGGCTCACTGCAAAATCTGCGGGTTTCTCTGCTAAAATGAGAAATCCGTATTTTACTCCAGTAAGGAGGGAAATCCATATTTTACTCCATTTTTCCATGGGAAACACAAAACCTGGATCCCTGCTCATTATCCCTTTCAGCCACACCCAGTCCACCAGTTTAACTGTAACAAATAAAAGGCAAGCATCTGATTAAGAAAGAGAAAAGCTCTCCTTCTCTTTCCAGGGGTAAAACAACACTTGACCAGTCCTCTTACAAGACTCTTGCCTCTTTGTCTCAAGGGTGTTCCATGACAGTCAGTGTCTCTTGGGCAGCACCTCCCCTCTGGGAGCTCTGTTCCCTCTAGAGCATTGGCCCAACCTCCCACAATCTCCCTGCTCAAAGTGCTGGGTTTTTAAGTTCCTCTGAAAGTGGCCCCTTCTAGCAAAAGAGATGACTCTTACTCTGGCACAGCTGCGCCTCTTTAGTTGTAATGAACAGTTTGCCCTGCTCCCCAGTTGCATCATGGCTTTACTGCCCGCAGCCTCTGGCTTATATCTGCCAGTGTATCTGTCCTGTTTCTCCCACCTATCAATGTGCAGCTTGCCTCTTGTCTTTCCCTATCTAGTAACAGGAGCCTTTGGTTTCCTGTTGCACCCATCTATACAGGAGAGAAACCAGAAAGAAACCATAAAGGTGCTTCTTGGGGGAAAAAAGCATAGATGGGCAATTGGTTGATCAACAAAAACAGAAGTCAGTTATCTCAGTGATAGGTACAGCATGTGATAGAAAGCAGAAAACAGGTCATGGAGGGCCATAATACACAGAATTATTTTATGTCAGATGCAATGGAGACATGGAGAGAAATGAACAAATGCAAAGATGATTGGAGGTGATGTGGTCAATGCATTGACCAAGGAAAGATTCTTCTTAGCAAGCTTTCAGATACAAATACCCTTCATCAGGCTGAGGAAGCATCTGCAGTTGATGTATGCTCTTCCTGGATGAAGGAGACTACATCCAGGAAGAGCATACATCAACTGCAGATGCTTCTTCAGCCTGACAAAGGGTATTTGTATCTGAAAGCTTGCAAAAAAGAATTTTTCCAGCTATTTAAGTTGGTTTAATAAAAGATATCAGATTTACTCAAAGAGCCTTGTCTACCTATGTCCATAGACCAACATGCTACAACCTATATCCCTTGACCAAGGAAACTGATTATTGCAGCGGCTGGGAATGCAATAGCATGCATCAGGACTGAGAAGGAGCAGGTTACAGAAACTGAGATACAAGATGATGTTGAGTTTTAATTGAAGATTGAACATCCATGAGAAGGGATCAGAAAGGCAGCCTTTTGATTTGGGCATCAAAAGATACATTGGGATTGGAGAGGTATAACTGTACCTTTGTGGATACACAGGTGACACAAGTCATATTTATGAATGGGATCATGTCACCAAAGGAAAAGTAATAGCAGGAGATGACCCCGGTGCCCTTGGGCATGAGAGTGATGAGGAAGTGATATGTCAAAGTATCCGTTGGGAGCAGGGGAGGAAGAGGAGAACTAGGGGAGAGAGTTGTGAAAGCTGAAGCAGAGCAGGATTTCAGGAAGAGCATGGGCGGTGGTGTTAAAGAGAGCTGACAGCACAAGAAGAACAGAGAGTTTTGAACGTTTGCCAGGCAGAGATTGTTAGAATTTATGGAGAGAGATAAATGAACCCCTCCCAAGTTTATTTACACATCACCTCACTAACCTCTGATGTGAAAAGCAGCAGCATAGTTCACAGAATTACCACATGTCCATATAAGCCAAATTAAACCAACAATATAATTTCCAATTGGAATTATGGGAAAATTATTAGGAAAGGTAAGTGAAACAGTTATTCATGTTCAATTTGAGCTTCCACATAAGTGTTAACATCCACATCTTCTGAAAAGAGCAAAATATTTAATAATTGGTTTTACTTCTCTGTCATGTCCAGCAGAAATGGCATCCCTTAATATTATTTGAGTATTTTGGTTCACCACTTACTGAAAAGAGAGTGTCACCATCTTGCAACCTCTAGTATTTCATTGGGTCTTTCGTACTGTATCCTGTGCAGCTCAGACTTGTCTTTGATATTGAATAGCAGTCTGGTTGTGGTGTATAGTAGTTGATGGCCTTTTTTTTACAAGTTTATAATGAGTTATGGCTATGTACAAACCAATGTCGCCCTTGTTATCTGCTGGAATGAAACCTGGGATTTTCAGCACAGAGACCTTTACAGTTTGGTCAAGGTTAGTACCTCTGGTTGGTGGCAGCCCACACTTACGAACACTGGAGATAGGTGTCATAAAAGTCCTGATCAATTGTATGAAGTTTGGGTACTTACCAATATTTCAGTTTGGAAAACCAAAAGCAAACTGACCCTTCTACTTATATGAGGATGACAACAGTGATCTGCATATTGCCTCTGTATAGGATCTGCATATTGCCTCTGCATCTGCATCCTGCATAGGAGTGTTTGTGTATTGACTTGTTGAGGGGATGGCATTTTGCTGCTGTTAACCAAGAGATTATAGAGAGAAGGGAGGTTAATTCATTCTAAGAAGCACTTAGAATTTGAGGGGGACACCCGCCCAGTCAATTATCAGAAGTTTTAAGCATCACAGAAGAGGAGGTATTAGACAATTGGACCCTGACACCTTTGGAATAGTCTTTTGAAATAAAATCCAGCTTAAGCATGTTTGAAATACAGATTTCACACATGCTGAAATTTTGGAACCAGCTGAACATGGGGTACCTGCCATAATGCATGGTATGGTTTATTTTTCATACCCATGCATTTGTTTATACTGTGACAGCACCATAGTAACAGACAGTACATTCAACTGTGATAGTAAAATACAGAAATAATCATTTGCCAGCACTCCGATGTCACTGGAGTGGCATAAATTCAGAGGTGGGGCTAAATTCTAGTTTCTTGGTATTTCAGGGTGGTTCTTTTCAAGAGATTTAGCAATATACCTTCTAGCTCCATGTCCAGAGTTTCCTGGTAAATTAAATTATGAATTGGCATGTACTCCTGTTTATTTAATGAGGAGCATGGCAGCCTTTACTGGCACATATGTGAGAACAAAAACATCACAGTAGGAGCCTCTACTCTGCCCAGCGAGCCAAGGGGTTAAGCAGTTGATATGCTATCTTAAAAGTAGCTGTCATTAGCAGAATGTTGCCAGGGTAGTAGTAGCAAAAATACCAGAAAGTGGAATTCTTATAAAATATGCTGAAATACAGCATTTACATTTTTAATAAGCCTATAGGAAGGATAAAAGAGAGATTACTTACCATATTGCTTCATTTTCAATTATATGTTCCAGGTACATAATTACTACACAATAGTTTTCTAAATATTTTGTGACAGTATATCCAGCTAGCTATATCCAGGGGTGCCTAGATCTGCTGGAAGAAGGAGAATAGGAAAGAGATGATAGCAGATGGATCCTAAAATTTAAGTTTTTGCTCAGGGCAGAATTCCATAGGGCACAGTATAATCAAGCCACCTATTTATGTAGACCTTCTGCTACTACACTCTTCTCTTTCCTTTCTTATATTAGCACAGTGGCAAGAGAACCTAGCCTAAAATAGATATGAAATGGCAGGGCAGTGTACTAGACTAGTGGCTCTCCGTCTTTGATAACTGTAGCCCACTTCCATTTCTTTGCCCCGTGGCCTACTTTCCTATCATCGATCCACCAGCTTCCTCCAGTTCTATGCACCACTCCATGGCCCAGCTTGTCACAGTTCTCCTGCTAAATGCACTGCAGAGTCACTGGAGCTAGGTTCACACTCTCCAAAATGGAAGCACCATTGCTGCATTCACATGGTGCTATGTGCATCTCAGCAGAATTGATTCCTACCCATAGCACAGCACAGATAAAGGCCTGCTACTTCTAGTTTGGGAGGTAATGTGTGTGAAGCTGCCTGTTTTGTAGAGGAGGAGTTGGTTGACCCCTCCTGTCCTTTGTATTTTTCCCTAAGACCCAACCATAGTACCTCTCCATAGCCCACTTCTGGAGGTCCAGGTGACTGAATTAAAACTAGTTCTTGTCTCCAGGGTTCTATGCTCACTGGTTATAGTACTGGCATCTGATGCAACAAACTGAATAGAAGATGGTTCCCAGTTTTTATTTGTCTACATGCTTCTTAGTCAAAGTTTTTGTAGGTGCTTCCTAAAGAGAAAACTTCTTCTTATAGCTGGTTTTAAGCTTTCAACTGTAGAAGTCATTAGGTTCTGATTCTGTACCATTGAATGGGATTTTGTAATTGTTCTCAAGGCAAGCAGAATTGCATCCATGGGCAGTTGTAAAACAAATATGTTTTAGTGTATGAATCCTGACAATAGTTACCTGTAACTAATATATTTGAATAAAATGGTGAAAAAGTGAAAATATTATATGCAATGAATAATTAAAACAAGCAGAAAATGATTTATATTTTTAAAGTTCATTAACATTTTACATTCTTTACTGTTAGAATATTTTGATTACTCAATGGGACTTGGGCATCATAACTGACTCTAGTTTTTTCCTTTTTTAAACAAAAATTCCACTGAGGAATTACAAGCAACTTGGTATTCTTGTTTTTAAAGATTTCTTATAATGAGGAAATTCCAGTATCTTCTGTTTGAATAGACTCCTCTATGCAACTCCTTTCTTAAAACAACACAGCATTTATTAAGATTTAGTATTAATATATACATGAATATTATAAAAAGCCAGTTAGCATGGCACATTAATGACTATGCTGCATTTCCTTATTTTATAAGAAAAAGGAGATTTCTCAGGACTAAACTAAGATTTTACTGGAAATGCAATTTTCCTGATAAAAGAATCCAGGTTTTTTACTTGCTTTCATAATTGGTTTTTACCATCTAAAAATGTAATCATTCAGGAATCTTTTCCTTTTACTCGTCTCAGTACCCTGTTTAGTAAATGGTCTTATAGCTCTATAAAATGATTATATAATTTTAATCAGTTACTCTATGGATGCTAGAATTGTTTATAAAGTACCAGGAAACTGGTTTTAACTTATCCCCTTCTTTCTTTCACTGGTAAGTCTTAAAATGTATCTATTGCCTTTAAATTAGAAATGTATCCCTAGCTCCTCCTTATGTGTTAGATGCAAATGAATGGGACTGCCTATGGGACCAAATTACTATTGCACGTTAACCTGGGTGTCAGAATATGATGAATAGAGAAAAGTAGGGAACACTGAGAATATCACAGTAGTCTCTTGTGATTCCAAATAGGAAAGTTTTTGATAGTAATCACAGTAGCCAACTTGTCATAAGATGGAGCTTGACAAGTTTAAGAAAAAATTGTGTGATGTGGCTGTTTTTAATAGCAGGAGTCTGCACATAATGACCCTGGAGGTCCCTTCCAAGCCGGTGTGCCTGTAAAATGAAAGGTAGCTTCTAAGCTGCATGGAGTTGCCCCCCACACCCACAGTTTAATTATCTGCACAGTAATCCTGTGACTCATGGTTAATAGGAAATATTTCTGCAAGTTCTCTTTGCTTTATATGTAGGTTAACTGAAAAAAACTACAATTAATAAGATATTTCTGAATAATCATGTATAGTTGCAATAAAAATGTGGGAATAAGTACATTTTAAAGGCAAGTACATGTTCATTTATTTGTTCATCACATTTTTATTCAACTGGTTTCATGAGACAAAATAAAGATATCTTTAAAAACTTTTAAAATTCTCTTTGATTTTCTAACAGAACTGATAATTCTTAACATATACCTTGCTTTCAGAATCTCCATATTGTCTATACATTGAAAGGGTTTGCCTTCCATGTTCACATTCTGTTTCAAAGGAGCCCTCTGCTGGACAGCTCTGCTTGATATATGGAATAAGCAAATGCAAAGAAATATGTATATTTTATATATATTGGGTAAACTGACGATTACCCAAAAGGATTCAACTGGTGATTGAAGAAACATATAAGAAAATGACATACCTCATTGTAAATCCTTTTGGTCTTTATTCTTCCTATATTTAAAATGCATGCAATTGTCTAAAAGATAATACTTGTATGAAATTAATTCTGTGTAGTTGTACATTGACATTGTTATCACATGGTATTTTTGGACTAAATAACATGCATTACAAATATTTTTAGAAATGAAACATTCAGCTGATATATAATAGGCACATAAGTTACTTTATACCAGGCTGTATGTATTCTGTGCCATTGCTTTTTCATATCTGTATTGCATGTACGGTTGCATGCTCCTTGCTTTTTTAAATTAGTTTTATATTTTTTTTCTTTGTTATCAGATTGTAGGTTCACTTGTTTGGTCGTTAATCACATCATAAGCAATATGCAAATTTTAGATAATAATAATAATAATCTGGAGAGTGCTGTGCTAAAGAAAACTGAGAGTTACTTGAGTAATAAATCAGTGGATTCACAAAACCATCATTTGTTGGTTTTGATGGTAGCTGTCTGTTACTACAGAAAATGTTAAATAACTGCTTTGTATTTTGGCAAAGTCTACTGATAAATCTAAAGATACATCATTTCAGAGAATGCTTTGTTGTATGGTTTAAAGCTCCCTCCTTCCCTTCCACCCCCCACAATCCCCACTATGGCAGAACATGGTGTGCTGCCTTTGTTGTAATTTGGCAGGGCAGTATTAGGCCTGAAAGTACTTGAACTGTTTCTAACATTAGTGGTAAATTGAGCATTTAAGAGGAAGGGAAGTCTTGAGTGGTGCTGCAATAGATTTGTAAGCATAAACAGAACATCTAAACTTATTGTGCATAGGCTTACTTCTTGTTAAGAGCCTGAAGCATTGTAGCATGTCTCCTACTATTTTTTTCCAGAAAATGTTTACTTAACTCAAACAGTTGTTTGAGGAGGCTAATTAATAATGATTATGGGTTGTAATGATATGGCTTGAAAGTGTCAGCCAAGCGTATACAGTAGTAAATAAATATTTCAAAAAATTGAAATAATATATTTGTTTATTTATGTTTGCCCCTCTCTGTGGAACAGTTTATTGCTATATCCCTGCTCTAGCAAATTTAAGAAACTATACAAACTATGAAATGATCCCACTTTATTTTTGTCATTTTTTAAATTTAAAGTTATATATAAGGTCTATGAAGCAAATTGAGAACCAAATGCTTAAACTCTCCATCACACACTTAGTCTAGGTCAGGGGTAGGCAGTCTCTGGCACAAATGCCAGAGCGTGACATGCGAAGGCATTTTGCTTGACATGCATGCCTTGGGGCGCATGGTGGGGAAGAGGCTGGAGCTGCACTGCCACAACAAGGATTGGGCCCCTCGTGGCCCCCCCACCTTCCATCCCTGGCATGTCAACATCGTACAAGTCAAAATTGCAGGTGTTTTTGGCACTCTGTCGAAAAACATTGCCAACCCTTGGTCTAGGCAATGGCAGTTCAGGCTTCTACAAGAGTCAGTAAACCTCAGCTCTGACCTAGAATACCCACTTCTGTTGGTGAGAGTAGTTTATTTTAGGTAGTTTATTTGGGTAGTTTAGTTTAATTTAGGTTGGGAGATGTATTTGAAATTATTTATCCATATCTGAAATTTTTTCTCCATACCTGGAAAAACAGGACAGTATTCTCTATTAAATCTGTTGGATGTTAACCTCCTTGTAAGTCAAAGTTCAATTAAATTTACGTCCAAGTCCTAGGTAGCAACAATAACATGTTAGAGTGGAATAGTAACAAATGCTGCTTTCACCTGCATCATTTATGTTTTGGTCAGTAGTTCTTTCTGTCAGATCTCTCCATACCATCCTTTGCTTTGCACATACCCATGGACCTTTCCCACTTCTGCTTACCCACCGAGAGATTTTGCAGGAACCTTAAAGAGAACTCCATTCTGATCAGTGTGGCTTTTGGAATGACCGAATGACCAATCTGAAGAGGTCAGAAGGGTTAAGGGTTTGAGCCAAAGCAAGTACTCTGATTATGATGATTTGATAGATGGAACTGTGCATATAATAGAGCTGTGAACAGAGATATATATGATACATTCAACCACATTTTCAAAGCACTTTGAGAAGTATACATGAAAAATAGTACCTAAGAGCTTGGTAACTAAGTATTATTTGTTTATTCATGCATGTAGCAGAAGGCACTGGTTCTTAACCTTTTTATGCTCAAGACACCCCTTGTTAGACTCAAGGCACCCCTTGAAAAATGCTAACTATTATTTTTTCACTTGTTTTTGACTACAGAAAAATAATAGAGCAATTCTTATGGTGCAGAGAACTCAGAAAGACTACAGCATGTCAGAATTATTTCTAATACTATGGCTTCCTATTTAAAATATCTGGGTTTGTGTTGTGATTCATGTTTGCATACCTACCGTGAAAACACTGTGTTTGGCACTCTTGAAAGGATCTCAAAGCACCCTAAAGTGCCATAGCACCCTGGTTGAGAATCACTGGCATAGAAAATGTTCTTTATTGAACAGACGGTTGACATTCTTTGGTGCTACTGCTTCATTCTCTGTTACATACATGATATATTTTAAACTAGCAAAAGTATTGGGTTACAGTATGAAGTGTGGTCTTATGTGCCAGGTCTCACAAAGAGAACTCTTATATGTTGAACTTACTTGCCTAATTGTGTATTTTTATCTAGGACCTGCTATGACCAGATCATCAGTGTATCATTACCTCTGTTAGAGAGTCATTGGGCACATGTAGACATCGCCCTACAGTAATGTAGCGATGTGCTACATCAGTGTATGGCACACTATGGCATCATAGTGATCACCTGTGTCTACACGTGATCGCCAGCTACGTCGCCATAGCAGTGTGCTCCCCGGGTATAGTGTACTGCTAGAGCGGTGTAGTGACAAAATCTACCCATGCGTGCAGCACATGGTGCAGTAACTACCTGTACTGTGCCATGCTTTAGTACTGTGCGGGCCGGGAGCGATCCAGGCCCTTTTTCGCGCCGTGCGGGCTCTGGCCAGCAGCCTGGGCACGCTGGGTCGGAGAAAACAGGCGACACGCTAGAATTAGGCATGGACGCGTAATGTTTGATTCAAGATTGTTTACTTACACCGAAGATGGTCGCGGTGTAGGCTGGACAGTTTCCCAGGCACAGCTCCGCTTAAATCCTCGTTTGAGGACTCAGACAATACTCGGATCTCTCCCATGGAGTTGTCGAGGCTCCACGGATCCTTTTGCGCGCAGGGAGAGGGATACGTCAAGGATTGCGAACGGCGACGGGGAGAGGCTAGAGGCTGATCAGACCTCTGTTGCCTGCTTGAAATGTGCTGGGTCCGATAGGCTCCGCAGCACTTAGAGATCTTCACACAGCGTGAAGTCTCCTCCTCCTGGTGTTCGTGGAGTCCTCCAACTTGGGCGGAAACCACTCAAGCTTTTTATACAGCTAGCAAGCCAATCACTAGCCGCCACGTGTGAATAATTTCACGCAAGCCAATAATGGGGCTCGAATTATAATACAAATGGCGGGAACTCTTTGCACCGTGCATCTCTGTGCTGCAAAGAAGAAATGCACACTGCAAAGAAAGCTACAAATTGGCGGGAAAATAATTCAGTGGTGCCAAAGCACACACACAACAAAAATCACACCCTTGGGTTGTGACAAGTACTTCCAAAAGGAAGCACTAAAGCATGGTACCATAGCAACGTTACCATATGGCAATGTGTAGACACGCTTATTGTCTATGCAATTCATTTGTAGCCCCTTGATGCACTGCAAAAACGCTCACTAGTCCACCCACTGTAAAGTAAGAAATCTCTTCTGATTATGGGGTTCTAGAGACTACCATGAGCCATTTAAAATAAGCAGATAAAAATCAATATTATAGTTGCTGAGCTCTGACTTCCCAAACTGATGGTCTCATGAGACGGGCAGATGTGACCCATGTCACCAGAGAAGTTCTTGCTTATTTGCTGACAGCAGAGAGAGACCTGCTGAAAGACAGTGAATGAGAGAACTAATCTGAAGAGTGACCTCATGCTATGCCAGTCAGGGTGCATGAGCAAGAGAGCTCGCAGTCCATCTTGTTCAGAGAGAGGACAGGGAGTTAAAGTTTATTGATTTTGTTGTTGTGCAGCATCCTCAATCCTGAGCAGGAGCCAACAATTTGATGATTCTTTTTTCTTTAAATATGGTCAGCTTCATCAAGAATCATATGGGAGTGTAAGTGAGGCAACCTGAGGACTGGAAACTAGCATTTAACCACTTCAATGCTGCAAAAATATCATCCCTTTGAGACCAAATGTATTGCCAGTGTCACTTTTTACTTCTGGTACATCCCCTCTGCACTGCCAATGCAATGTTGATTCTTTTAAAGAGCATAACTCTTCTTGCACTTCAACCTAAAATCTTCAGTGGAATGAAGCCACTAAGCAGTTTTTCAAAACAGTTCAACATCCAAATAAGTGGCCAGATTTTCAACAGAGCTTAGCATGTTGAGAATGACTCTTTGACAAAATTTGGTGGTAAATGCAACAATAAAGTGCTGGATGCTGGTCACTTTTTGAAAATCTGGCCTCTAGGGGTGAAATCTCTTTTCCACCATCGTATGGCTGTGTTTTAAGATTATAAAAGTAAATACTTTTTTTCCAAAACTAAAATCCTGGTATATTCCATTTAACTGTTACTATGTTGCTGACTCTCAGATAACTTTAGTAATCATAAAATGGAGCAGTGGATGATTTGTGACTGGCCCTGGTCTGTGCAAAGGAGTGGAACTTCTCAAGATTCCTTCATAGAATTGTTTGTTTTTTCCATATGTGTGAAAGTTATTTACAGGCTTCTTGTACAACCAGAAACATGCCCACAGCATCACAGCCACTGACATCATTGTTTTCTTGACACTTGCACTTTAAACTCCATACATGAACAGAACAGCTCATGTCTCCAAAGGTCCCCATGCTGACTCTAGACAACAAGTCCTTTATCTCCCAAGCATGACAGAATCTCAGAACCTTTTCAAAGTTCAGAGCCTGACCTGGATGCTTCCCCATAAGGGTTTCTGAAAAACCTGTGACCGGATTTAAATCCTCAAAATACCACACTATCACCTGGTTAACTAGGAGCTCGCTTTAGAGGCATGGATTACTTGTCATCACTGTCTTATCCACCTCTGGAGGGCAGCCAAAAGCAAATAGGTGTGGAAGTTGTCAGGAACACGTACACTGTTGTTTCACCTCTCCAAGGGCTCAGGTTTATCATTGCAAACTTGTCTACACTTCCTCTTCCTAATGACTCTCAGAATATGTCCAACTCATGGGAGGGGCAGGTGAGGAAGTGTGGATAAAGCAAAATGTTGTACAATCAGATTATTGGAGAAACCAGATGAACCTATGGACATAATATTTGTGGTAAAGAAGGTAGCTGGTTCTTGTTTTTATGGTCTGGCAGCAGATAAGCCTGTTTCCCAGAGTGTACCTATAGCACTGCTGATTCATATAATCTGCATGTTATTTGTACAAGTGAAACAAAATATGAAAAATTCAGAAATCTTTAAACCAAATTTAAAGGTTCATTTGAAATTTCATTCATATGAAATGCCCTGTAATCCCTTTTCTTTTAGCAAGCTCAAATGCTTAGTAATTTACTAGAAAGTGGAGTGGGCAATATGTGAGTGTTTTTGTCCCCTTCCTTCTTAAATCATAATACAATAAAATCCCTGTTATCCATCATGAGTGGAAAAATGCCGGGTGCCAGTTATGTAAAAATTCTGGTTATCTGAGGCAGATAATGCGGAGCAGGGAGAGTGGGGGGAAGGGGAGGGGGTGGCGGCAGCCGCATGCAGAGCGGTGACAGAACAGGGTGGCGGCAGCGGCTGCTGTGTGCAAGCTTCCACCTCCCCCAGCCGACCGGCCAGAAATTGCAGTTAATAGAGTATTCTAGCTTGTAAAATGCTGGATAACAGGGATTTTACTGTAATTTAAAAACTACAAGGAGGGGAACATTAGCCAGGCTTAGACTCTTAATAGTTCCAAAAGGTACCTTCTATCTTGTCCCATAGGTTGGAAGACCATGAAGGTCTACTTTGATCCCTTCTTAAATCTAAGTAAGGATATTTAGCAGAATGAGCACCCTACTCCATTCTTTTCTTCAGCAGAGAGAACAATAATCATAACTGTGTCTTGTTGCACTGGCCCTTTCATGCTTTATGGCTAAAATGACACGACGTTCTCTGGATTATGTGGTAAATTAAACTATGGCACTGTAGCTGGTGTTAGCAGACTTAGGTGTAGCTTACCTGCTTGTGAAAATATAGAATCAGTTATGTCTGTGAGATACAGATTTACCAGTTTTGTATGTTTCATGGTAAGCTTTTAATAGCACTTTCCATGCTGCGCATATCTGTACTCTAGGCTTTTTATAAATTTTTGCAAGCTACTGTGAGTACAATACATGTGATCCTGTAATTACGACCACGATGTTGAAAACACTTCTGTTGAAGGCAGACTGTGGCATGCTGATAAAAATGAATGTTCTAGAATCTCTAGACTAAACTCCAGCAGCGTGCGTATTTCAGAGCTACCTGATGTTTTGATAAGACAATTTTATTTTGTTAGTATAGATTTAATTTCTACATCTTCTGCTTAAATCTTCTTCAAAAGTTGCCATTCCCATAGAAAAGTTGAATATTAAAATAATATGTCTTACCATATTAATGTTCATATCCTTTTAGGCCTGAACTTGGCTTAAGTTGTAGCAAAGATCTATATTACTTTAATTTAAAGTCTACTCAGGCAATTAAAACTGTTCAATACTTATGCTGTACAGTATAGTCAGCAGTATGTCTTGAAAATACTCTTCTGAATGGTATAAATGTGTAATATTGAACTGTGTGGCTTAATATATTCTTGTGAAAGAGGATCTGTACTTTTTAGGACACAACCACTAGCTTTTATTTTAACCACTGAGGCAAACTGAGTTCATTAGTGAGCATAATAGGATTAGACATGAAAAAATGGACCCAAACTTTCTAATCTCTTTTGAAAGGAGCCTCTCCAAAAGCAGACAAATGCTTTCTTTTTGCTGCCTTTTTGAAGTGCCATTTTGCTAAAGCTGACTCAGATTGATACAATAAGTAAAAAGACGAGTCACATTCTGCAGAGTGACATTATGTCTGAGTAAGGCAACGAGAAGCACTTGGCTTCAATAAAAGGAAATGTATTCCACTTCCTATTAAGTTCCCCCTCTGCTCCTTATTAAGTTCAGGTAGGCGTAGTTCCTTGATATAAAAATATGTACCCAGCACTGACTTTCTCCTTTGGTTGAGGACACCTAACTAAATGAAATGATCTTCAGTCTTGGTGGTTGCTTATTATCTCTCAAACACATACCATAAGTATAACAGGTTACTTCTGAATGAAGTGGTTTGGTTCCACAGCACTGCTAACCTTGCCCAGGTGTCAGCTTGTGTGCAAAACTCCTGCTGCTTTCCAAGTTGAAGCATGCTTGATCTCTTCACAGTCTCCGCAGTTAGGGGTCTATTGTTAAGATTTCATCTGAAAGCTTGCAAATGACATTTGGGTGTGGCTGAGTTCTAATGTAAGAGTGCAAACCCATGTATCAAAGTGAACCATATATTGGAAAGGGGCTCTTAAGAATTTCAAAGCTTTAACATATACATAGTAATTAAACTGTATGATTTACAATTGTCTCTATCTTTATCGCTCACTTTTATGAGCCAACCATCTACTGTAACCTCGTCTGGTACCCACAGTATTTTTATATGATTATATACATTCTAGTTTTCAGGATACCCAGCCAGTGATGCATCCTTTCCAGTTTACAGGTTCAGAGAAAAAAGTTTTACTCTTTGAAAAAAATAATACAACCCTCTATCTTTGCCTTTTTAAGATTTGTGCTTTCATAAGTTTTCTTTTGGAATTTGCATCTACAGATAGTGCAGCATGTTTTGAGGGAATGTTAAATTAATCTCTTTATGTAATATATCCTAATGCTAGTAATAATTTCAAAACAGTTTAGTTCCCTAGTTTTGAGAATTGGCTGTATGGTATCCAAGGTAATTTTCTAGAACTTGAAGTTAATGCATACAGTTTGAAGGAGGTTAAATATTTTTCTACATTTGAGCTGTCTTTGAGAAATTGCCTTAGAAGAAAAACTAAGTATTCTGAAATAATGGTACCTTATTCAGTTAGCCAGGTGATTTGTAATGGTTTCTAAATATTAGCGTGTAGTTGCAGTCTTGTCTAACACTGACCTTAACACTTCACATGACTGATTTTGTAAGGATCTGCATGTAGGTGTTTAGATGTTTCACTGCTTCTGTCTGACATAAACTAATGATGTAGACTGCTAAACATAGTGACATGATTAAACAGGGATGTTAATTAGTGGCTTCTGTGAAAGTCTTGATCCCTCGTTTTAGCAGCTTTTGTTATGCATGTACAAAAGTTAGACAGAAGTAGATGTTCTCTTCACAGCATCTGTTAATAAATAGCATTAAGAGTTCAAGAAAAACATTTAAACTATCCAGTTAGAAATATTAGATCTATCTCTGCTCAAGGTTTGTCCAAAAACAGTATCTTTGTGTGAAGGAAAATGGCAATTTTCTGCAGGCAGTAATCATCTGTACTATTACTTAGATGTCATGTATTGATGATCCCATTTCAATCAAACATATCTCATTCAGAGAGCTTTTGATGGGAGGAATTTTTGGAAGGTTTAGGAAGGTTAAATCTGTGAGACATGGCTTCCATCTGGAATGCATTAGCTACAAAGATTTATTAGCCAGAGTGCCTCTGCATAATGTTCCATGGAAAGCAAAGCCCTGCATCTGATTTCCAGCATGATGTCTATATGAGGAGTGATCTTTGAAATATCATAGGTGACAATCAAGTTTGTTATAAAAATAGTAAATGCACAGGATTTTCATGGCGGCTATTTTAAATCCCTCATGAGGGCTGCTAAGCAAGTAGTTGATTTGTTGACAAATGATAAAAACTGTAGGAATAACAACATGCATAGCAGTTTAAAATAGAATAGACTTTTTAAGCAGAGAGAGTCGCATCAGGAAAATTATCAACATTTAGTGGTTGCATAACTATGTGCAAGACAGCATTACAAAATAATAGACGCAATATTTGATTTTCGGTTTTAAGTGCCTACACCTCCTGATTAAAACTATTTTCAAGAAGTGGCAGTTCGGATCAGCAAGCAAGGAGGAAAGAGATTTAGAGCCTCTAATGCATTATCGGGACTGATCCCCCCCAACTCCGAATCATAACTTGATTGGTTTTAAAAAGAAAAATTACAACTACCAGGATAGAAGTGATCTCAGCTTTACAACTCATCAAGAAAAATAGATGCTCGTCAAGCCTGTAAGTACAAAAAAAAAGCAAGGCCAAGAAAATTAGTGATTTGGTGTTTGCTAAGGAATATCCATGTTTCATGGGTGTTTGGAGTGTGGTCCAAATTCTCAAAGGTATTTAGACAACTAATTCTCCTTGAAACCCTAAACCTTAAAAACTCTGAAGAACTGGGTCCACTTGATAATACAAATAATGAAAAGGAACAAATAAATATTACATAGGAGTATGATTAGAAGGTTGTTCTTGAGTGCTGGCTTACAAAAACATTTTTTCTGTCTATTCAGTTATAGTATATAGATTCCAAAATTTAAAATAGCCATCAAGGATTTCAAATAAAATGTTGGATCATGATCTGTGCCATTTCTACTCTCTCCTCAGCTTCTGAGCCAAAGTTGGATATTTGCTTGTAACATGGATACAACTTGATAAAGAATAGAATAAAAAACTTTTTAAAATGGGGTGGGGGGTGGGGAGGGATCTGAAGTATGGCAGTTGTGTTATTTTTAAAGGTAAAATGACCATAGGATTAAAACTGACAACTAGGAATCAGGTTATATGGGTTTTATTCCTAACCCTAAAGACAACTTCAGTGACTAAGATTTCCCATTCATTTGTTTCCCCCCACCCACTCATTTCAAAATGGAAAAGAGAGTATGTGTTGTGCATGATTCATTTGCATTTGCAAAGTTCCTTAAGTCTCTTGTGTAGAAAGCATTGTGGGAATACAATGGTTTTTACTTATTTTTCTTCTTCTATGTGGAAAAGAGCTCTTTGCTGAAATATCCTGAATATTTCCTCTTTTGCATTTATCTTTTCATTGAGGTACAGTACAGAAGGAGGTTGCATATCTATTTAAAGAAGGACTATGGTTAGAATGTGTTTGCTTTTTTTTGTAACATGTAAGGAAGCAGAAAGTACCATCTTTTTTTTCCTAGTTGTTATTTCCTTTAGGGTGCTTGTTAATTGAAAACTACAGAGTATATAAATATTATTTGTCATTGTTGCTGCTGCTTTTTCTGCCCATGTCTCTAGAAATCTCAAAACTAGAGTTATACTTTGACCATGCAGGGGAGTAAAGGTCCTGATGTACTAAAAACATTTGTAACTTGAAGACCCAGTTCTTCTTACACTAAATCAACAGTAAAAGCCAAACTCTGCTAGATTCCAATGTGAGAAAGTTCAGGCCGTGAGACTGTAGTGATTCTGTCATTGGTACTAGCTGTTATCATCACTAAGTGTTTATTATGATGCTTGTTTAAAGAACAATAGTACAAATTGCAGGAGTCAGCTTATCTCAGGGCTAGGTCAAACATTAAGGTTTAAGTTTCCCATATTTCTGGAATTCAGACAATGCATTTTTCTAAATCAATCCTTCCCTCTTCCATTCTCCACAGTTGGGGAGACAGTTTAGTCGGGCTAATAGTAGAGGTATTACTGACCCACGAGTTCTGAGTGAAGTTGGGACAGGAAATAAGGTGTAGATGCTCAACCACCTAGAACCTATATCTTGTGTCCAGGATCTAAGACTTAAGAGTTCTACTGCTCCAGAAGGATGCCAGGAACAAGGGTTGAATTTAGGCAGTGTATTTGAAAGAGAGATTTAGGAACAGTGACTGGTTACTACCTTGATACTGGAGGCTTCAAAGTGCTAGAAGGGATTCAGTGGCTGGAGCTAATCTCAGCAGATTAGTGTCCAACCATGGTCCCGTTCTCTGTCTGAGCAGGTTTTTACAAAAATGCAAGCAAATGTTAGGGTTTTTGCTTTGCCTCTGCTTTTCCTCCAGCATTTCCTGCTTGGCTGCTTGGGGTTGGGGGCAGTGGGGGAAGGTGAGTGGCTGTTGGGAGATCACATGCTCTGTGCATGGGCCCTGGCAACTGCTGTCAGGTGAGAGAGAGAGAGAGAAAAAGCATGCGAGCTGCATGCACAGCAGGGAGGGGGCAGGGGGGTGCAAGTCAGGAGCAAGAGGCACTGCCAGGGCTTGTGGGGCTGTGGCTTCAGAGTGAGGGGCAAAGGCAGGGCACAGGCATATCACTGCCTCCTCCGCCCTACAGTCATATACCCCTTTCCCCTCTCCTCCTCCTCCTCCCTCCTCTCCCACAGGTGTCCTCTTTTTTGATAATGGAAATATGGTAAACCTAGTTCATGTTAATGCATTGTTGGTATCTGTTTTGGGTGGAAAGCTGAAAAATTAATATTTTCCTGGGGCAGGATACACTTAGGCACATGGGTGTGTTGAGAAGATTAAGAAGTAGGTTAAGTCCTATGGCTTTGGCTGAAGAGGTACAACTCCGATTTACTGGTTATACAGTGTGGTCTCTGAGCTGTATCTAGTAAAATGCCTGAGGTGGGGAATTGCAAAATCAGTGTTCATTTCTTAAAGGGAAAATAAAAGTGACCTGCCACTTTAAACTTAATTATATGTATGTGTTTTATTTGTCTACTTGATGTGATTAACCTTTTATTTGCCTAGAAATGAGTAACTTTGGAATGACTTGGAGCAGTGGTACTCACTGTTTTGGCCCTGTGGGCCAGATTAATGGTACAGGACCGGTCCATGGGCTGGATTGGGCCCCATGCTGCCCCACATACCAGAATTGGGCTCTGATGCACTGCAGTGCCTCTGCCCAGGCTCTGGGGACTCGCCCAGGATCAAGCTCTGGGGCCCCTGTGCCCAATCTAGTGTGGAGGGCTAAGGCCCAGTGGGCTTCAACACATCCATGGGGAGCCCCATGGACCTGATCACACAATTCTGGGGGCCAGATCTGGCCTGTGGGCCAGGGGTTGAGCACCTGCAATTTAAGGTCATTTGGAATGAATAAGTGATATAAGAGCTACTGAGGCAGTTACTCTATCTTCAGTTATTGTTGATACAGCCTATGGTTGGTGGGTTGGTTTGTATACCTGCTTTTTATAAGAAAGTTGACATACCTTTCTTATAAAATTCATTTGGGAGCATACAGATATGTACTAACAGACCCATTCTCACAATCATTATAATATCCTTTAGTATAAAAGCATCTAGGATTTCAACATCTCTGGCCTCTGCAGATGAAGGGACATGGAAAAACAGGTAATTCAGCACATTTTTCAGCAGCTTCAGCTTCTGGGACTTTTGGGGTTCTCTTGCTATATGTTTAGGTATTTATCCTCAGCAGAATCCCCCAGAGAAGTCGGTGCTGTCTCTTATATT
Organism: Alligator mississippiensis; assembly: GCF_030867095.1. NCBI lineage: Eukaryota > Metazoa > Chordata > Crocodylia > Alligatoridae > Alligator > Alligator mississippiensis. The sequence goes on from NC_081825.1 coordinate 255,318,391, forward strand.
ATCAACTCCTTGTGATCAAAGGTCACACTGTGTTTCTGAGATTTTACAATTATCAGCAATAGTATTGACTGCATTAAGGTTTTGTTATCCCCTCCCTCCTCCAAAAAATACTGAGGGGCCTATTTCAATAGGCCAAAGGCAAGAATGGCTATAGAAGGAGGTTGCCAAGGAGGAAGAGAAAGAGGAGAGAACTTTTACAGAAAGTGTCTGAAACAAACTTTCAGTTACAGAGGTCCCTGCTACACATTACATATAGTACACAGTTAACTGGTTAATTGCACAGCAAATGTATACCAGCTACATGGGCAAAGTCATTATCACATGATGAAAATAACTGTCCAGCTACAAAAAGTGTCACGATAAAGTTAGCAATTGAAAATGTATAACAACTCTATAGTTGGTTTCTCCCCAGCTTTAATTTGAACATGTAGCAGGGCCCAGAGAATGGTCCACATTAGCACAGGGGTGGGCAAAATATGGCCCACGGGCCGGATCCATACCACCAGTCATTCTATCTGGCCCACAGAGCCCCTAAAAATTTAGTAAATGAATATTTATTCACCGCGGCTCCCTGTCACAGCTGGCTGGAGCCAAGGGCAGTAGGACCCAGAGGGAGCCCTCAGCAGGTTTGAGCAGCCCAGCCCCCTGCCCACCCCCAGCCAGTTCCCTGCTTTTCTGCCCCTGCCCTGCTCCAGCACCACCTGGCTGTGGCTCCCTGGCTGTGTCCCTGGACCACACTGGTAGGGGTGTGTATGTGTGTGCGCGTGTGTCGGCAAGCACAGGGCAGAGTATGTGCGTGTCTACAGGCACAGGGCAGAGTGAGTGTGTGTGTGTGTGTGTGTGTGTGTTCATAGAGTGAGTCTCACATGTATACCCTTCCATACACATGCACCTATGCTTCCCCTCGCACTGCCATATGCAAACCCCAGCCACCCTCCCCCCATACCCACCCACATCCCACACACCCACAGCCCCCACAAACCTATACCCACCCCCCACAATATAGAAGAGTAAGACTTCATTTTAAGCTATTGCGCAGTCACCTTTGTGTATACTACACAAACACAAGTAAATCAGGACAAAAATATTTTTTGAAATCAAATTAATGAATGTTGTAGATGATCACTTTTTAGAATATAATTTGATATTTTTTTTGGTTCTGAGATGGCAAAACCCCTTGCTGAAAGGAGTACTTCTGGGGGCAAGGGGAGGGACTTCTGGTGGCAAAGGTCAGGGGTTAGGGGGTGGGACTTCTGGTCACAAGATGGTGGCCAGGGGGCCCTTGACAGCTTGCCAAAACTCGGTAAGCGGCCCTCCGCCTGAAATATTTGCCTGCCCCTGTATTAGCAGAAAAGAATGAAAGAATGAAAGAAACTTCTTTGTATTTCTTTTTTAAATTGAAACTGAAATGAATCCTAATGTTTCCAGGCCTCTCCTAAGACAAGGTGGGAGCTTAAGGTCCCAAAAGCAAAGTCTGCTTGGAAGATGGGTACATAAAAACCTTAGATGTGACAACGTGGCTGGGCATCCAGGGCAGCTGCCACACACAGGGGCAGCAGCAACTTCTGCTTCTTGCTACCACTGATGCAATTGCAAGGCTGCAGCGGCAACCATTTTTTTTCTGTGTGTATGTCCACCCCCCTCCCCAAGTTATGTCACCGATAAAAACAGTTCCTTTAAGGCTTTGATTCAGCAAAGCATTGACAGCATACTTAACCTCAGGTTACTTCAGTAGGCCTTATTATTTGCTTTACTGGATCACAGCCCTGCAAATATAAACAATCCCAATTTTTGGAGGATGGTAGAATATGCTCAGAATTGCATATAGTGCCGTTATTGTTATCAGACCCTTATATGCTTAATTGAGATTTCCATTCATTTTTTACTTGTGTATGGTCTAGAGCTAAGTATAAAATTTGGCTCTTGGTATCTGTTTACTTATTCCAAGTATTGAGCAGCATGCATATTGGAACACTGAAAATGTCCTTTGTAAGTTAGCACAATGATTGTGTTAATATAAGCAAACATGTGTTGAATGCTTATCAGGCATTAGAATCAATAAGTAGTCTTTAGATTTAAAATTAATGATTTTCTGTGTTCTCCAAAAGTCAAAATCTCTCAAAGTTGTCTTTGTTGTCTCTGATTTCTCCCAAGAGACTAAGCAGGGTGTGATAAATCATCGTGCCCACAAAATAAACAAAATGCCTGACAAAAAAGATTGGAATTAGACTTAAAGCATGAAATTCCAGCCTTAAACATTTTCAGTGTCTTGAAGTTGTTGTTTTAGGCATGTAAGATTAGAACAAAATCTGGTTCAGCTGGGACCAGCATTATTGGTGGAATCCTAAAAAAGGATATTCACAGCATCTTAACACTGATTTTATTTCAGTCATCTTAATGCATTATTATTTAGTCATATTATGAGACTTTCACCTGTTATACTTTATAGCACTTAATTACAAGTGCTATAGAATATTTCTACATAAAATATCAACAGCTTATCTGACTTAGTCTCTAAAGCAGACACAGACTGCTGTAGAAATGATCAGACTATATTATATGTATAAAAGGCAGAAAAATGGAATTAATAAGCAGATGATTATCCATATGAGAAACCTAGTATTAATCTAATGAATGCGTAATTAATCAAGCATTATTTTAAAGGACGTTATTAGGAAGGGCAAGCTATTTATTTGAATTTGAATTTGTGCAAAATGAATACACAGAAACTATTTTTTAAATATAAGAGATGAGATCTGAACTCATAAAATACAGAGGGCTTTGTTATACACTTTCCACAGTAGGTTTCATCCTGCCTTGTCTCACCCTGTCTCTTCAGGCAGTGATGTCAACAGAAGGGTGGACATCCCTGAGTAATATTACAATTGTAATGGGGAAAGGGAGTTTATTAGTCACAAGAAGTTCATATTATTCTACAGGGTACACCACAGTTTGGCTATTTACATATTGGCACTCATTCCAATTGACTGAGTACTGTTTCCATTTTCTCATAGAAATTGCCTCTCTTGTGTTCTTCATGGGATTTTTAATATATTCTAAAAGTTCTGTGCCATGATTTTTTGAGGCTGTCAGAGAGTAAACAGTATTATCGTATTTTATGAAAAAGCCTCCTAAAGACAAAGAATATCCAGTGAACCTATAGCAGATCCAGGATGATAAAAAGAAGGGGGTGGTGGTGGTAGACAGCTCACTCCACATGTGTCTGGCAGATGCAACTGGAACTCTTGGTGATGAACCAGCACCAAGGGTCACTCCCCTGGATCTGCAGTGAACTACAAACAGTGTATTTTATGAATATGTGAATAGATTTCAGTCTAACCCTTTAGACGATTCACTAGAGAGTGAACAAAACAAATGCCTAGTGATGTAGAGGATAAGATTTGAAATCATGGCCTGTAACTTTGCCAAAAAAACCCAAATGACCTCTGAAGTCCTTATGTCCTTAATTCAGGGATTCGCTAACCTATTGTACTCAGAGAAAAGCAATGTGGAAACTACAATACATCATTTAAAATCTCTAGAGGCAGCAATACAGAGTTCACATATATGAACCGCTTGAGGTTTTGGAAAAAGAGAAAATGAAACACTGTTTTCCAATTTGAATAAATTTTGAAACGGCAAACCAGAACAAAGTTCTTCAAAACTGGACTAAGAGAGCCATTCACCCCAAAAAATGACAGCCATTTGACTAAGCTGGTAATATATGCTTTTATGAGTCAATAATAATCCTTTTATGCCACAGAACAGAAGATGTTTATCTTAAATAAATCCCTGAAATGTTTGGATGAACTTCTTTCCTTCTCTCATGAAAAATTTGACACATTAATACTCTTTCTAAATGTTTTAACTGTGGTAACTCAAGTACATGTATAGGTATATACACATACTAAAGTATAGTACCTAATTTCCCCAACTTCTGAACTGATAGTGACCTATGAGCAGGTTGGCCCATGCCTTGCTAGTGTTGTCTTGGTTTCTTTTCCAAAGGTGAAGGGGTTAGACTTCAGATCATGCACCAAACACCAAAGTGCAGTCTGAATGCTTAAGGACAGAATAGAACATTGAAGGAAATCTTGTTCTCTGTATGTAGTAGAGTGACGGAGAGTAACATAATTTCCAAAACATGTTTCATTAAGTTCATTTGGGTTCATCACATTTTCCAAGTCTTTACTGGTATTCAGTATGTTAATTAGAGTCATATGTCCGTGTGTTAGGAGTCAGTATCTTAGCTCTCTGTAGGTGACATTTTAGGATTTACTCTAGGGATGTATACAGATGTTCTGGGAGGTTAGGGGGAGGTTAGATCACGTTAAAAATGGCCACCCAAGCTAACTTATTAGGTTCCCATTTCCCAGGTGCAGCCCTTACACTTAGATCCTTAGTTCCCAGGGCTGGGAAAGCCAAGCCTGTAGCCCCAGTGCTAGGACTGTGCTTTTCCTACCCACCCCCCTGTAACCAGGCCCTCCTCAGATGATGCCTGCCCCCCATTCCCTGACCCCCCAGTGCATGCTGCCTACCCCACAACAATTCCCTTGATCTTTCCTGCAGATCCTGCCTGTCCCCCTAGTTCCCCACTGCAGACCCTGCTATCCTCCCCATCCCTCCCCACGAACTCTGCTTGCCCCCCTAATCCCTCCAGGGACCCCCCAGTTCCTCCTCCCAGAGCCTTTCCCCGCCACCAATTCTGCCAACACCCTCTCTGCTAGTCCCCTCATCCCAATTTACCTTAGATCAGATGGCCATTTTTAACTTGATCTAACTTCCCCCTAACCTCCCCAAATGTCTTTACCCAGCTTGGGAGAGACAAAAGAAGAACTATAGGTCATAAAATGGAACTAGTAGGTAGTAAATGTAATTAAAGTGTGAAACTCATTGCCACCAGATGCCATGGAAGCTGACAGTTTAGTTAGATTCAAAAAGGGTTTGGTCAAATTTTTGGAGGAAAGGTGCACCAGTAGCTATTGAGTACAGGAGTTAGAGATACAGCCCTTGAATCAGAACTTCCTAGAGGCTTCCTAAATGCTAGAGGCTGCAAGTAGAAGAACAACAGTGGAGAAAAAACCCTGCTCATACCCAGTTCACCCAGTTCAGTTTCAGCATCCCCTCTTTACCACTGTGACTCACAGGATACTGGGCCTATGGTCTGACCCAATAAATGGCAATTCTTATGTTCTTAATTGCAGCATATCAATGAGCATATAGAACTCAGAATCATAATTGCATACTTATCACTCCCTGAATTTTTAGAGATGCTGTTCTAGCATTTTCTCACTCTTTGCTCTGTAATGCTATAGGCATCTAAATCATTTGGAAAATGTGATGCTTACAGAATTTAAGAAAAAAAAATGTGAACAGTAAAACAGTTTGTATTATCTATCAATAGGGTCATATCCTACCACACTTACACAAATATAAATCACAAGCATGTACTTCCAGGATTGGGCCCATGGAACCAGTTATTTTATTTCTTACATGGTTAAATTGAAGATATCCCAAAATTGATTTTTGTCGAGTTGAAAACAGCAATAGAACTCCCTGCAGGAATTAAAGGCCTCATTAGAAAATAGTTTCTCAATAGTATAAATAGCATTTTTAAAACCAGCCAAGCCAAAATACCATTTGATTATTCAAAGAAAACTGCTAATCTGTGTCAGATTCATAAGCAACCTTATACTCTCTTCATAGATAGAATGTAAGATGTTACATTTTTCATATTCATACATTTATTAGTGTTCTTTAAAGATCAAGATTCCTGAAAATTAGCAGATACTATACGCGGCAACATTCACCAGATAATCTAAAAGACCCTGGGCTTCATAAATAAAATCTACTATCCCATATACTAATTTATCAGCAAAGTATGGCTTTGGGAAAGAAACACATTTACATATGCTAGGAAAAATTACTGCTAACCAAAAAAAAAACAATTTAAGAGGAATTGCATTCTTTCAAATGAGAAAAATTTAAACATTTTCTTCGTGTACATCTATTACTTTACAGTTAGTCCACTTGTGTTTATGTATATAAATAAATGTATACATCACACTCATTCAGATAGCTGTATGATATTTATCACACACCTTTGCTCATTTCTCCTGCACTTTAGCTGCTACTTATTCTCGGCCAGGTCTATTATTATCATTGCAAATCCTTCAGCAGCTTCAAAAAAATTACATATTTCCCACAATCTCAACTATAGAAATTCCCAGCAAAATTTTACTTGTCTAAATTTCAGGATGGACAATATTCCTATAACCATGACACATTTATAGTACTTTGCAATTCAAGAAGCATTACGTCACTGGAAAAGCAGATTCATAGCTTTCTACTGGTACATACAATACATGTCTGGTGTCCTATAACTATGAGGTATCAGAATTTAAAATTGCAACATCTGTAGCTGTGGAAGTGGTATTTTGAGTCATTTTTAGAAATTGCAGATTCTGTATCAGTTATAATTTAATTTATCCTTCAGAGGACCGCACAGCTAGATTGATGTGATTAAGATGGCAAAGTTTTCTGGGCAAAGGGATAGACCACAAATGCTACTAATTTATTTTTAATACCTCTGAATATTATTTTCTTGGTAAATCAAATGTTACAAACAGACTCCATGATAGTGGTATGGGTTTAGGTTGTAGCCGTGTTGGTCTAAGGATATAGGCAGACAAGGTTCCTTGGGTGAATTTGATATCTTTTAGTGGTATAACAGTTATATGGGGTATTTGTTTGTACCAATCTCATATTATAGATCCCAAAAAACATTGATGCTATACCTGACTGTTATCTAAAGTAATATATGAATTATTTATGTAAATATCCAGGTGAATACTTGAACTGGGTTTATCCCAAATAATGGGGGATGCGGGAGGAGTCAAGCTACCATAAGTGACCATGAAACATAGTTTGCACCTTGCATAAAATTATTTCTGACACAGGAAAATACACTTAATCTATGCTCATTGTAATTCACTTTATGGTGACTTGCTTAATAGCAGAATATATATCATTTATACTGCTATCCTTCATGCTTTTAAACTGTAATATCCTTTCCTCAATGACTGCTTGTCAATTTCACTGATCTAGATTTGATTTCATAAATTAACTAGGCCAATTAAGTAGAGAGTTATGATTAGAATAAGAAGTGAAAGCAAATAAATATTAATCTACTACTTTGAACTTCTTTATTCCAGTTTGATGGCTTCTAGCACACTTCAGAATTTCATACTCAAATTCCTTGTCAATTTAATTCCTTTTATCAATAATTTTCTTTATCAGTTTAGTATTCAGTAACAAAAATTAAAACACTTCCATTCCTTTTTTGCAATATATATATATATTGCAATATGTATATATATGAAATGATACTGGATGAAGGTATATATATATATACCTTCATCCAGTATCATTTCATTAAAGCTTTTTAGGTATAGACATGCAGACATGGACTGCATCCAAAATCCCATATACACATTGCCCTCTTGCCTCTATCATCTCTTTTCCATTAACATCTTCCCATATACAGTGCAGAATAATTTTATTCAACTTTCTTGGGTGAGCTTAATTCTGTTATCAGCTATAGATTGATTTTTTTTTCAGGTGGGTTATATGCTCCATTTTTTATGGTCCCTTTGCTGTAGCTTCATAAGACTTCAGGCTACTCCTCATTAAAGCCACCTTTGTTATACTTTCAGTTTGGTAACTCTCATTATACAGCCTTTCCTCAAAATTCATCTTCTGCATTTTCATAGGCGGTCTTACTCTTAGTTCCAGTTGTACATGTATTTTGGCTAGATGTTACTCTGTAAGCAATTTTTTTTGCATCACATTATCCATGACTTATTTTATTGATAGATTTCCAAGGGATTTTTCTCTGTAGGCGTATATACTTCTTGAATCCTCTCTCAATCCCTTTACTGTCCTAGCTTCCCAAGCCAACAAACAGTATCAGATATAGATGCCTGGATAGTGTAGAGAGACTGTCTATTGACCTGGCCAAGATCTGAAATTGTTAAAAGAATGCACATATATGTTGATAGGTGTCCATACCAGGATAAACAGTCACAAATATCCTGAGATGATCATATTAAAAATATTAAGAACTAAATCAGAATGAAGCTCTCATGTTGCTATATGTGTTGCTTCCAAAATTAGGAGCATGTTGTTTGGCCATTGTGGGGAATGCATGCTGCTATTATACTTCTGTAGAAAAAGAATGTTTAACTTTCCAAACTGATGGTTTGATCCCTTGTGAAAGCACTATCACAAGAAATGCATTTTATTTAAAACATACATTAACATAAGCATCTCTTGTAATAGTTCAAAATCAAATACTTAACAAACGGCAGTGAGTGCTATACAGCTGAACAGTGTTTGAGGATGTATCTGTTGCTTGTATATTTTTATCAGAGAAGGGAGCAGCCCCTATTTTAGATGTTTTTTCTTTTATTTTTTGTAATGATTCTTTCTTTTGCATTATCTCAGATAATATTCAGAATTTGGTCCAAATACTGAGCTACCTCACCACTGATGTTACTTTGAGAATAGTTTTAATGAGGGCTTGCAACTGAGCCAACCTCAATTGCTCTGTTGCAGCTTGGGCAAGTGGAAAAACCCTGATGATTGATCTATGTGGTGAGTTGGCATCAGTTTGCAAACCCTCTGGGTAAAGGCAGAACATCCAGCAGGAAAAATTAAAAAGGGGAAAAGAGAAGAAACGTTTATCACCCATTTACTAACATTTTATGGCAGCGTTATGGTAAACTGGGAGATGAATGCCTATGTTCATGTATTTTGCACCACTCTGAGGCACTAATAACATTAAATCAGACTTAATACTTCATACCAAATGTTCAGGAAAATAGGGAGTGATGTGAATATTTGTTGATGTTCTATGCTACGGGTACAGCATCAAAAGTAGTACTTGAAAAACATAAAACGCTACAAAATAGAGGTTAAAATTATGCTAATATCATGATAATGTAAAAATATTAAGTCACCAAAATGACAGGATTACAACCCAACTATCTTCAGTCCCTAGAAACCTTTCAGCTAAGCTCATAGTAAATAAAACAGTCTGGTCTACACAGGAGTCTGATTACAAATTGAAACATTTGTGTTTAACACTAGGTTTTCACCTCTGGAGCCCAGGGTTAAACCCTAGTTTAGATCACTAGAAAATATTAGTACATTGGTCACAAAGTAGTGCAACATGGATGCTTCATTATATAATAATATTTTCTCCGAATCTTGAAAGCACTTGACATGTTTGGCACATTCTGTTTAGCAAAGGCCAGCCTTAGAATATCTGGAGAGTTGTCGGTCATGATTTGAAATATGTTGTCAGGGCTGTATGAAGAAACTTACCTATTGCCTTAATTATTGGAATACATTTTTGTACCAAGAATGAGGTTTATTTATTTATTTATTTATATTTGCTTAAAATGCTAAAGGTAGTCTAGTACATATGGAGGTGGATAAGTGGGCAGAGGATAGGTGAGGGGTCCAAAGACAGTACAGTTAATCCCATGGCTTTGCAATGTATCACAGATATTTTCTGTGCACACATGTTGATTTTAGATGGATATTTAGCTCATATTATTTAGCAGCCTGCTGCTATCAGGCTGTCCTATTAATTTTCCTTCAGACACCCACTGTAAGACAGATTGCTGTTCGGTGTATTGGTTGTTTTGCTGAAGCTTCAGACACCATGGATTTTATTACATTAATGGAGTCAGTGAAGAGAAGAATTTTTTCAGTCACTACTTTACTTTTAGTATTGATCCTTTTTTTACTATTCATTTCATTTTTATAATTATAGAAAAGCTTGTATCCTGTAGGAATTTAATGACAATCTATCCCCAAATACAGTTGAGACAATAAAGTCTTTGCTTGTCAATATTATCAATTTACTTTTTTCCCCTCACGTTCCCTTTCCTCTTATTAAATTTTTAAGCAGGCATTTAAAAATCTTGGAGACATAAGCTACATAGTGCCAAAGCATTGCAAAGGCCTAACACATCAGTAAATGTCACTGAAGTGTCAACCCTTTGCATCATAACTGCAGTTCATTTCTCAACATTGACAGTGATGCTTACAGTGGATAAGGATTGGAATGGGCATATTTCCAGATCTTAATTACATCAGGCATAGGGATGAGGAACAGCATTTTTTCTCATGGGGAAGGGAGGGTAAAGCTAAATTTGGTCATCCAGAGCCCTATGCATTCCCGTTTATCTAGAGATAATAGGATTAAGTTAAGCTCTGGGACTTCTATGGCTAAAACTGCCTTCCTGCCTTCAGCAGGGGTCTAATAAGTATAGATATAATTGGGTAAATGGTGAATAAGAATGAAAAAGTACACAGTTTAAGCAGTATGCTTACGAATAAATGATGACAAATTGGATTCCATCCAATCCGTGCAGAGATGGTTAAAATATAGCATCACATGTGGAATTACAAGGTGTGACATCTATCTTTCCTATTGCCCAACTTTTGCTAGCTTGTCTCAAATGTAACAGATTTTAAGTTGAAAGAGGGAAGGGGATTACTTTGTTCATTTGCTACTAAGCAGGGCTGGGTAAAGACTATTCAAAGAGGGTTAAAGCAGCACAATAAATTAAGTGCCTACAGACAAATGCAGCACAAATAAGACTTTGGTTTTCTGACCTGTATCCACTTACAGAATTTAGCCTATTAAAACTTGATCTTTCATTTCACATTATTCAGCCCTCAAAGAGGAAGACAAACACATAGGCTACTGCCCCATGGAATAATTAATTAGCTCATGCATTGACATACATTTCTGCAATTTATTGAAATATCATTCTTTTATTTTTTAAGTTTCATGGAAAGTTTTTAAATAGTATTAGCGAGAGTTACTGAAAAAAAATCACAGTAAAGGAAATAAGCAGCTACAGAGCTCAAAAGTCTCTTTGTTTTAGACTGGTTTCAGAGGTCACAGGACACGTCATACTGACGTACAAGACCTAGTGATTTTAATTTACCTTATATTTATGTGTATGGTTTATAATTTACAATGAAAAGTGAAAAACAATTTGTGTGTGGGAGAAGTTTTCTGCATTAGTCTTGCTTGGTCTGCAGCCACATAGATGCAGCCTTGAACTAGAAAGCTTGTCTAAATCTATCCCAGCCATGCAGTTGGTCCAGTCAAAGCTATCACCACCGAAAAACTTGCCTCACATATTTCCTGGACCATGACAATTACATAACTCCAATACTACGAGCCACATGGATAAAATTTACAAGGGTTGCTCCAGAGACGTGATATAGGGTTAGCAAGAGGTCACTTTTTAAACCAATGTGGGTGTGATCCACCTAAATTTATTTCATTTTAGGCTAGGAGATATATGAGTGTCTATTTCAGCATATCGCAAAAAATATCCTTGAGTAAGTCATTAGCCTACACATCACTGGGCCTTCAAGACCATCACAGTTCCTCTACTTCCATTACATTCTACAGTGTTTTCCGCAGACAATTCAGGCATTGCATTTTTTGTGGTTGCGGTAGGGCTGCCAGACTCACCCCTGTCACATCATGCATGTTGGCATCTTGGATACCTTTATCTGCCTGCATGTGTGTAAATAATAATGCTATTTCTTTGAGCGCCTGCACTTGTTTCAAGATGGTATGTGGCCCTATCCCACCATGAGCTAGAACAGAGCTATGCTATGTTTGCAAAATAAAGGCACATTGTTATTAATAAATATGTGGATAGAATGACAGAAACCTTAGAAAAATAAATTAAAGAAAGCCACAGAGGCCAATCTACTTAAGTGGGGAATAGGAACATATAGATTAGTAAAAGCAATAAACTGAAAACGTCTTTAAAAAATGTAAGAAGTCTGTTTAGGAGAGGATTGGGAGACCTACGAGCCTAAGCAGGAGCAAGTTAAAAGTATAATTAGAGGAGCTAAAAGAAATACTCAACATCAAATTGCAGAATATTTCAGCAAACAATAAAGGATTCTTCAAATATATTTGCAGAAGACAGAAGGTAAAAGAGAGAATTAACTCTCAAAAATGAGATTGGGGAATTGGAGACGGGGTGATACAGAAATAGCAGATCTGTTTTTCTTTGGTTTTTACATACTTTTTCATGGAATGGTAGGATATGAGTTAGATATACTATGAAGGTACCATAGCAATGGAAGTGGCTGTGTAAAGATGTGGATATTTGTGAGGTGGACAGGGTACCAGGTACAAAATGTTCTGGTGATGTATTTAAATAAACATGATTTAAAAACCTGTTGAGAGGTACTAATCAATTTTTTACTAGTGAACTTTAGTTGTTGGGTTGCATCGCTTCAAAAATGTGCAAGCATTATAGAAGGTAAAGCTTTCAAGAAAAAAGATTAATAAGGGAGGTATCCGTGGATATATCTGAGGGATGCCTGAGTTAAACCAAGTTGTTTGACCTCCTTGTGATATTGGGCTCTTGTACTCATGATGTGGGTTTAGTTCTTAGGGTTGTATTTTAGGCTCCCGAAATTGAAATGATGGGTTTTATTTTTTTGTCAGTCATTCTTATGAAATGCTCAGTGTGGAATTCTCAGTAAACTACTGCAGGGGGCGCCGCATAACAATCCACGAGGCTCATCTCTTCATACTAAATTACAGCAGGGGACACTGCACGTGGCTAATCCATGCTAAACCCTGCTACAGGCCAGTCATGTCTGTAGATTACAGCTATATTAATTTATTGATTTCATTAATTTTTAATGTTTTTACACACTTTTTTTTAAATCACCAATATTTTTAAATGTTTTCTTCTTATTTTATTCTTACTCTTTTCATCCCTATCTTAATTTTTATTCTTACCTTATTTTTTATTTTTTCTATTTTTATGTCATCAAGTAAATTTTATTTTGAGTGTAAATCCACTTGTGGGGTTATTTTTTATTTCACTCAATCACCCCTATGAACAGGGCACTGAAATTCTCCGATCGCTTATAATAATTATATAATATAATATATAATAATATTTATTATATATAAATCTGGACCCTGTGAATTTCTTATATACATCTCCATGCACGTATTGAAGTGAGAATTGTGGTCTCTGTTTGCGCGCATATTGGGGTGTTGTCTCTGTTCGGGTCTCTGCTCCCATAGCCCCCAAGTCCTGGTTTCCTCAAGCTGTCTCCCATGCTTTGCCCACCAGTCAACTTCAAATCCACATACCAGCCATCCAAGGTCCCGCCACCCCGCAGGCTAACAAGAGGCCCTGGCCTTCTGTCTGATTGGACATGCCGCCCCTCCCCCCCCCGCCCGAGACAGGAGCAGAGAGCTTTTTCATTGTCACCTCCCCCCTCTCCAAACAGGTCGCTGAAATTCTCTGAGCACTTACAATATGTGCACAAATCAGCACCCCATGAATTTCTTATTTCTTCATGCGCTTATTGGGCATCAAGTTAATGTGACCAGCAGTAGGTAATGCATTTTAATGTCCTTGCTGCATTTCACCCCCATACACACAAAGCAAAGGAAAACCTGTTGATTTCAGACCTCTCCAGCTTCCACACCCTCCCTACCACCTGCTTGGGCTAAGGGGGTTGAATAGGTTGGGCTTTTGAATAGGATCATTAGCATTATAACAGCCCTGTTCTTTACATTTCACTTCCTACACACCCCATATTCCTGTAACCACCCCTCCTGTAAAAGCTTGGGGTTTTAGGTTTTTTGGGGATTACTGCTGAAATCCATCAAATGCTCAGCAGATAAAAGGCATGCGCTGAGCAAAAGACTGCATGGATGAACCCCAAATTCCCCCTCCACCACAGACCAAATAGACCCACAGGAGCACAGCTGAGCAATTGATAGGTCAGACAGTGTTGTCAGTGGGGGAGAGAGGTGGGTGTGCTTGGTAGCGTGTGCTTGGCAGCAGCCGAGAACAAAACAACTTCAAAACCAGTCAGGCAGGTTTGACTAAATGCTATTGCCACTACAAGCCAGCAAACCCCCTCTCACCCCCACCCTCCCTCCCAGCATCACCGAGCAGTCTGAGCAGTTGAGGAATAGCCGGCAAAGGAATGAATTCTGACAGAACTCATCTGCTATCCATAAAGTAGGCACACTTAAGGCTCATGATTGGGTTCACAGAACTCCACTTGTCAGGTTCGCATAAAGCCAGCGAACAAATTAATGGCGTTAGGGGGACAATTACGCAGCAGCCAGCTGAAAAGAGATGTTTTGGAGGTGCAGGGTGGGGAGGCACAGGGGTTCCTCACATTTCTTGGTGGGGAAAGTCTGAGGATTTTTGCTGACAGCTGTCCAGATAGCAAGGGAACTTTGGGGGCCCATTAAACTCCTATTAGGTGTTAAACGCTCAGAGCAGAACATACCCAACTTGGCAGGCAGAGTCAGGCTTCTTTATGCCAGGCATGACACAGCAACCATGGGGGAAGAAGCCCTGCTTCGCCATCCCTGCACCTCAAGAAACCCCTGTCCATGTACGACACAATACCACTCACAGCGTTATCCCCAAGTTAGGTGACAAGCGTTCAATAACATGCTTCACTATGCAGTATTTCTGTAATAGCACTGAGTGGGTCAGGGTACATCACCCACTGCATTAACCTCAATAGTGGAGAAGGGACCACATACAACAGACACTGATCGATCTCCAAAAGAGTCCTAGATCACCCTGATCTTCAACCTCCTCAACACACCCTAGCACCTTGTGGATACCCACTACACCAAGTGAAATAGGAGACGACAACCAGTTTGATTTCTTTGAATTTTTTATTTAATAAAATAATAAAAAGAGGTCAGCAGAAGATTAATTCATGCTGGGCTCTGCAGCTACACATGATGTCCTAAAACATTCATTGCACACAAATACCTGCAAATTGTAGCAACACTTGGTGGACAAGGGGACTCACTACACAAAAATTGTACCGACACCTGGTGGACAAAGAGGCTTATTACACCTCATTTGGTAAATTACCATGTACTCCTGACAGATTAGTGGCTGCAATGTTGCAAGTTGAATCTTTGCAAACTAAACTACATCAGAATGTAGTTAAGTTTGTGATGATGCAAACTCATTTAAATCACTGAAAACTTGCGTGCATGTAAAGTGTGATGCCATTCTTAAGCCACACAAAGGGAAATTTTTGTCACGTGTACATCATCTGAGTGTCATGTGTATAAGTGCCCATTGTTGGTATTGGGTACATAAGAAGTGTACAGGATGTTATATGTTGTACCTAGATTTTATTGATTTAAGTAAAAGTTGTAGTAAAAGGCCCTGTGCATTTATACATCAATTAACTGTGTTATTTTTTAGATGATAGCTTCTTAAAGTGATATTTCTTGTTTGGCTGGAAACATTTCAGTTACCAGCACATGAATAAAAGAAAACGTGCTAACAGATGTGTAACAAATATTTTTTTACTGCTGAAAAGCCTTCGTTTTGCAGAGTAAAAGTCTAGCCCCATTGAAATCATAGGGAGTTGGCTTCTGACTTCAGTAAAGCTAGAATTTAAACCAGGGAGCTCTTCCCCCTTTCTCCTCCTTCCCTCACCCCTCCCCCTACACACACATTTCATAAACAGCCTATCATGTTTTCTTCTCTAATAGGAACCTTAATATAAGTTTAGGAAAACTTAAAACGTTCAGTGTTAAGAGACATCATATGACCTTTATTTTGTGTTAGGGCAGATTGTGTTTTGGACACTGGTAGCCTGCAACTGAACTGGATAGCAATAAAATGACTATCAGTACCTTTAAACAGAAAAAGCCAAATTAAGACCTGGTAGACATGAACATAAACACTACTCTTGCTGGGCGATTTGCCCTGATTTGCCCATCAGATGTGAATTAGGCCCAAACTCTTAACATATCTGTCCTTAAACTACTTAAAGTCCTATGCCTCCATTTGTGAACCACTCTATAATAGAATCCTGTTCAGTATCTGAGCACCTTTGTATCGTCTCTGTGGATTAAATTCAAACTCAAAATTAGCAAAAAGACATTTTAGCAGGATCACTGGAGTTCTTGAGGTGTAAACCTTGTGAAGGACATTTGTGTCACAAGGGAAATTCTTGTATTTCATTGAGCTGTAGCTGAAATATCATTCACCCAATTTGGAGTGATTTAAATTCATGCTAGTATGAAGCAGTGCATTCTGAAATGACTCAATAGTTTGCATGCACAAAAGGTTCAGAGAACCCTTTTACTAGTTTTTCCTTCCCATGTGTTCTTACTCCCTTAACATTTTTTGGAAGAACAACAGAGAGACAGAAAAAGAAAACCAAAGTAAAACATAACTCAAACTAGAATTTCACTATTTTTCGACTTTAACCATAAATTGGCATAGTCTAATTAACAAAAATGTTTGAGAATCATAGGGACCCTGCTCCAAACTTCAGATTTGACTTTGCTCTATGAGCTTACCGGTTGGTTGTCTCAGACTGCCTGGAGTCCATGCTTTTAAGCAGTGCCAGAGCATTGCTGCTTTTTGCTATTCCCCTCCCTCCTGCCCCTACCCTCCAAATTCAGTGACAGGGGAAAGGAGGGGGTTGTGCGGTGGTGACCCTAAGCCCTTGCTTTCATGTAGCTCTGGAGCCCAGGGGCATCCAGAGCTCGCTGGCATCTAGGATCACAGCAGAGGAGTGTGCCCATACCCCTTTCAGCTCTCTTCCCTGTGCATGTACTGCACATGCAGTGCGCACGCACCACAAAGTGACTACTCTCCTGTCACTGAGATCCTGGATCCATTCATGCTTTAGAGGAAGGTCCTCAACTGAAGTGTTGCAAGACCCTTCCAGAGATGCTGTTGCAGCCAAGATGAAATACTCTGTGTGCTTCCTGTGGAGGCAGATCAGGAGGCCACAGCACTTGGAGCCCATTCTATTTCTGCAGCTCTTCCAGATCCAAACCCACATGCTCCTCCTGGAGACAGAAGCACACCAGGCAGGTGAGACTGTCCTGTACCCCTCTGTTTCTAGAAGAATGCAGGGACAGACTGGGAAGAGCTGTGGCAAGCACACGTGCTCTGGCCTCCGCCCTTTGCACTGCCCAGGCAGAGAAGCCAGCCTGAGCTGTGGAGCAGCCTTTTGCACTGCCTGGCTGGAAGTACTGGGTGCGGGGAGACTCAGGGCAAGTAAGATCACCCTTCTTCCCCCACTCTACCTCCTCATCCCATGGACACAGGGGAATTTTGCCCAAAGTACAAAACTCGTTACTTAATCCTCTGCTCCTGCCTACTTTAGGTTTATCAGAAAACAGTGGTACTCAACTGGGGGACCTGCCAAATTCAAAAAAGTTGTGGAGGGGTGCCCATTCTAAAAAAGTTGAGAAACACTGTTCTAGAGTTAGCAGGGAAACAACTGATACTCTTGTATCTAAGTGTGATACAGAATGTAGCTGTCTCACTCCTGTTGCTTTTAGGCCATCTCCCAGAGCACACACCAGCTGCTGAAACTTCCTTAGCCTGATGAAGGGTTTTTGAACCCGAAAGCTTGCTTAATATAACTATTCTCCAACTATTTGGGTTGGTCTAATAAAAGAAATCAGATTTACCCAAGGAACCTTGTCTGCCGGTTGCTCTTGTGATTTTTTTTCAGTAATTCTTTATCTTTCTTGGCTTCTATAGCCAACTTTTATCCAGATTTAAATGGTATTGCACAGTTGGTCAATTTTGCTGCTTTTCCCATGTTATCCTGGAATCTCAGCATCCCGGTAAAATAACAGATAAATGTATAGAGAAGCTAATAAACATTCTTCTCCTAACTATCCAGGTTATTGTGATGAATTGGAAAATATTTTTCCAGTGTTATCTTAGATCACTAGTGGCACTTTGTGCCCATTACCCACGAGCTTGAATGTATACACACAAAGAGAACAACTATCTTGAAAGGTTTAATGATACTTGTGAAGCAGTCAACCGTTATTTCATTCTGTCAGCTTCTAGTGCTTAAAAGACTCAGGTTAATGTGAAGATTGACTACTTCCATTTTATACTGTATGCAGTAGTGGTATCATTCTATGCATCATATATAATACTGTCTAGCACTTGTAAAACATTTTACATGCACATAGTGCTTTATGAGCATTAATTAATTAATTATCACAACAGTTCTGTGAGGAAGGGAAGTAGCATAGGATATTATCATCAGATACACCTTAATTCTTTATTTATGCATTTGTCTGTTTCTGTTGCATTGTCTTAAATAAAAAAACCTAATAAAAACACTTCAGAATAATGCAAAGACTAACATGGCAGTGGAAGGAAACCTCTTCTGTGTAGGAACAAATAGCACCACACGTTTATATTGGCAATGAGTTAATATGATTTGAGGACAAAACATGCCCTGACAATAAGGAAATAAAATGAATCCCGATCCATTGCCCTTAATAAGCACTTTGGAAAGTGTATGCTGATTTGTGCTTGCATAAATATCCCTGAACTCAGGCACCTACAAATAGGATAAAACCTCAGAAGTGAGAGAGAAGTGCTTAGTTAACCCCCGTCCAAGTGTGCACCCGTCATAAACAAACATAACATAAAACGATGGCTCTGTTCACTCTGCCTTACAATGAGTTAATTCCTTGTAAACACACACAAAAAAATGTTTGAATGTATTTAAACCAATAGTGGCTCAATCTCTGCCTTGGGGTGAGAACTGTGTTAGTTCCTCAAGCTGACCCACGGCTTCACAGAAGTGCACAAAATGATGGGGATCCAAGTGTTTCTATCGTTCTTTTCTGCAGGTGTGGATTCAAGTAGGACTAGGCTGTGCATGCGCTCAGAAAATGTTATAACTGTTCATTTAAATGTCGACTGTAACTTTCAAAGGAGTCGGAGAGAGTTGAACGCCCAAATCCAACTGACAACACAAGCTGGGTGAATTGGAGAATGATACGTGTACTTTCTTACAAACGAAGCAGGCCAAAGCTGAAAGTTTGTGGTAGTTTGTCTGTCTGATCTTTAAAGAAAAAAAAAACACTTAGCTTACCATGAATTATTTAACCTTACCTTGAAAAAAAGAAGATTCCAGAAGACAGAAGACATCACATAATAGAATATTATAGTGTATTAACACCCTTACAGCATTTCATTCCCATATAGGAACAATAACATTCTCAGTTTAGATATAGTCCAAAGCGTTTCACTCTGGTTTGGCAGTGGTTGAGTTAAAACTGTATTTTGTTCTTAAATCTGGCATACAAAAAATGTTACAATTTCAAGCCCAGAAAAGTAACCTCAACAACATATTATAAATTGGCTAGCTTCAGAATAGGGGGAGATGATTAGATTTTAGTGTTTCCTGCTGAGTGGTACATGCTTGTTTTGTAATACTGTTTTGAGGCAGAGATTCAAACAGAACATGCAGGTCCAATTCAATACCTTGGCAATGTTGATCTGTTTTTTATTGATTTTTCATCTGTTCAAATCCAGCACTCTCCTTATATTTTAGAAATGTTCTGGTGGAAGGTTGCAGAATAGGACTTTTAATTAGAAATATGTTCAGTTCATCAGATGACAGTTAGCTGCTTTGCAGGTGGGAGAGCATTGGTATAGTCTGACGGTATTCATAAAGCTGGGTCATCTTCATCTAGAATAAAAGCTCTCTTTCTACAGAGCAAAGACAGAGTAATAAGGTATTATAGATTTTGTGTCCAAGCTTTTCTGAAGACAATGTCTTCCCCTGTATACATTTGTTCCATATATAGGTAAACAGTCTTCTATTAAATATAGAGAATTTTATCAACTTTTCAAACGTTTTTATATTTTCTGGTGTTCAATAATAATAACATTCAGACATTTCACACCTAGAGAAAATTGCTTAGTATATTTATATGTTTACATTTCTTTTAAGAAAAACAAAATGGTTTGACTGCTTCCTCGTGTTAGCTTTCAGTCTGTTAATTTTTCTCCTAGATCTGTTGAGCAGTATACAGTGACATTGTAAGTGGGATGTACTTCCTCACATCAGTGCCTTGTTAATGCTGTTCATTAATCTAGAACCATGAGCTTGTTCAGAGATGGTTAGATATTCCATATTTCCATAGAGTTTGGGGGAAGGGTGACAGCTTACTTACAGCATCTGAAACCAGACCTCATTGGTTGTCATGTCATTTTTAATACTGATAAAATAGCAGAGCTTGCATGTGAACTCACAGCCTTGGAATGCAGCTGGGGTAACACATTAACACAATTCAGCATACAGAACCATTCGGTCAGCTTCTAGTATGCTGGAAGGATGCAAAACCAGGAGGCTTTTTTTGTTTGTCTTGTATGGGATCAATACTGGAATACCTGATAAGAAATACTCTGGCCTGTGTTATATACACAGGGTCAGACTGTATCATCATTTTGGCTAAATCAGTTAATTTTTTTTTTCAATATCTTCTTTACTGATGTTGTATATTACTTGTGGTAGACAGTTCACAAATGCTGTTCCAATCTATAACTTGACCAGCTAGTACATGCTAAAGTACTTGTTTGCTTTGAAGTACATTTGATTTGCTTGAAGCCTTTTGCACACTGTCAGGGCTGGTTAGCACAGACATGTCACTCCTAAACATTGTGTCAGATTTTGCCATTCCTTTTGATTATATACAAATGTTAATAACATCACTCTATTTACTGTTGCTTTATAAAGAAACTTGCCTCACCACGGTGAGTTCATCAAGAGCTTTTCAGTGTATAAAACAGTCAAATCTTTTTTTATTGCATTTATTGTTACAAATTCTAATACAGGTGTCTCTATTCCTGCAAAGAATCTGTAGAAGATTTTTTTTTACAAAGAATTTCATTAACTTTTCTACCAGCTCAACTAAACTGTAAAAACCGAGTTGTCGTCCTTTATTTCTGATCAACCTAAACATAACTTGGCATAATTCTCTCTCAGTGATGCTGTTGCTGGGCGTACCAGCACACAAAGCTGCTCCTAGCAATGACTATGCCTTTCAGTCTCTTCACTTTCCCTGGAATTATTAAAGCAGTAAATGGGACCTGCTGATTAACCATAAAGATCAGAACAATTATTTTTAATAATTACTATAAAAATAGTTTAAAATAGAAGAAATAGGCATCATTAGCATATATAAATTTATGCTGTAAAAATCTAGGAAAACACACAGCCAGATCTTCAACTGAGGTAAATCACTGACCTCTGTTTCCTTCCATAGAGCTGTGCCTATTTACTCCTGTTGATGTTCAGGCCTTTAGTCTCTAGACAAAACTACTGTACATTCCCATTAGGCCTGTATGAAGCAGCTAGTATTTGCTTCAGATTTGGATTTGGCCATTTGGGGGACAGTGATTCAATTCAGTGATTTGAATCACTGCTGCAAATCGATTCGGCTGAATCTGATTCTGAATCAAACAGGCCCCATCCCCCACCTGCTCTCCCAGCCCCGTCAATGGTTGCCCCGGATGGCAAGAAGAAAAAAAAAAGCCCCTACTCACTGGCTGCTGCCAGGCAGGAGAGTGATCCCCACAGCCCCGCATGTGGGGGGCTCTGCCATGAGCCCCCAGAGGCCCTGACAGCTTTTTTTTTTCCCAAGAGCCAGGACACTGGGGCTGGGTGGGGCAGCCATTGCCAGGGATGGGAGAGCGGGCGGGGGGTGCTCAGAAGGGCTGGGGGAGCAGGCAGGGGATGGGGCCTGGTGGGGGTCCCCCCATGGTTCCTTCCCCCTTCCTCCAGCCCCACCCCCCACACTTACTGGCACAGAGCCTGGGTCCAGCTCCCTGCGGCGGTGAGTGGGGACTGCCCAAATTGCTGAATTTCCTAATCTTTCTCTGAATCTTTTCCAAATTGATTTGGAGCCTTAGAATCGATTTGGACCTTTTTATTGGTCTCCTGATTCAATTTGGATTTGGAGATTCGGCCACTGAATCAGGCTGAATCTCCTCCAAATCAAATCGGCACCTGAAGCTTCGCACAGCCCTAATTCTATGAATAACGATATGCCCTGAGTGCTTTCTAGGCTTTTGACAACCTATGAGGAAAGAATACTGCCTGTTTTGAAAGAATACTGCCTGTTTTTAAGAGTGATATCTTTTATTGGGCCATCTGAATCTGGGAGGGAAACAGATAAGCTTTTAGGCTGCATAGGGCCCTTCCTCAGGTCTTTGAGGAGGGGGAGGAAGATGTCTGAGGAAAGGCCCTTCCCAACTATGCAGTTGGTCCAATAAAAGATCACCCACATTTAATCCATTCTTTTCACATTTTTCATGAACCATCACAGCTATAATATCACCCTAACACTACCACCTGCTTTTTATGTGATAAGTTAGGAAAAAATAAGCATTTAAAATATCTGGGGTTTTGAAAGACATGGTATGCACATTGTACCAAAAATGGATCATATTCAGTGGAGTTTTCTATTCAAGTAAGCTAGAATTTGTTAGTGGTATTATATATACATATAATAAAAGCAACGGAAACATAGAATTCATAGAATTTCATAATGGGAGTTACAATTGTACTCACTTAGGGACTCGATCTGCCCTTGATACATGTGTGCATCTCCCATTAACAATGAGTTATGCATTCTTAGTGGCAAAACAGGTTCTTATTTTGAGTGCTACTGTATTACCATTCCTGGTGTGATAATAGCAACTTGATAGTGTTTTGATAATCGATGCATCTATGGAGCTAAATTAAGATTGCAAGAATCATGTAAAGAGGGATTATGCGGATGGCAGTGATGGATAGCATTGTGCCTGTACGAGGTAAGAACAGGGATGATGGCTCCGGGATACTTGAGTATAAGGTTTGCTAACTGGTATGACTTGCAACATTTTTTTGTTTGTTTGTTTGTTTGTTATGTAATTGCTCTTGTGTTGGTTTCAAAGTCATATGTGATGCAGATGCCGTAAGTAGGTTCTACCCTGTGCAAGGCAGCTTCTTGCATTTCCTGGGACATTGGAATTGCTAACACCCTGACTGCTTACAGTCCTGAAACATGGATAGGAGCATTAGGATCATTGGTGTAACAAGCCGAGTTGGTGCCTGAGGAAAACTCTGTTGGAGACTAGGGTAGTGTGCAGGTTCTGCGAGTGGGGGCAAGGGAGGCAGGAGTCTTACTGATGCTGGGAACTCCTAAACAGCTCTGGCTGCACTGGTGCCGTGCCACAGCATATGCTCTGCCTATCCTGGCTATTGCTTTTATAGTTGAGGACTGCTTTGGAGTTCCCTGTATGGCATTGCTCCTTGGGTGTGGACTTCATATGGGTTGGGGCGATTCCAGTACCTCTCCTAACTTGGCACCCGAAGCAGGTGCCCCTCCCACCCACCAGTAGCTACGCTCCTGATTATGGTAGTCTCCTGTGTAGGATTATCAAGTGGAACAGGAATTGGTCACTTAAACATCTCTGCTTTAACACCAAAATGTCAATGTTGCAGGCAAACTGCACCTCCATGGAGTTCATGTCTTCTGTTATCAGTTCTCTACCTTTTTTTGGTTACCACATCTCCCCAGGCTACCACATCCCTTTTGCCCTCTGGGCTCCCTTCAAAGGCCCAGCTAAATTAGGCAGCTACAAAAATCTGCTTATTTTATGGTTGTGACAAGTGGTTGAGAATGGAGTGACTCAGTGCAATTTCTTCTAAACAGCATTGTTTATTTATCAAAACAACAATCAGAGGA